>NC_048224.1:134904939-135003465 GCF_002007445.2 Ailuropoda melanoleuca
TTGTAGTACAGCTCGAAATCCGGCATTGTGATTCCCCCAGCTTTGTTTTTCCTTTTCAACAGTTCCTTGGAAATTTAGGGCCTTTTCTGGTTCCATACAAATTTAAGGACTATTTGTTCCAGTTCTTTGAAAAATGTCCTCGGTATTTTGATCGGGATAGCATTGAAAGTGTAGANTGAAAGTGTAGATTGCTCTGGGTAGCATGGACATTTTAACTATGTTAATTCTTCCGATCCATGAGCATGGAATATTTTTCCATCTTTTTATGTCTTCCTCAATGTCTTTCAAGAGTGATTTATAGTTTCTAGAATATAGGTCCTTTATGTCTCTGGTTAAGTTAATTCCAAGGTAACGTATGGTTTTTGGTGCTATTTTAAATGGGATGGATTCCCTAATTTCCCTTTCTTCAGTCTCATTATTCGTATAGAAATGCAACTGACTTCTGCGCATTGATTTTGTATCCCGCCACATTAGTATCCCCTCCATCTCTATGTCCTTCTCGCTTCCAGGAGCGCTAAAAACCTTCCCTCTGGCCTTAGGATGATGATGGTGCTTCTGGTATTGACCCCAAGGGGAATTAAGAGGGAGCAAGCGGGCAGACTCCATGACAAAGATTATTTAGCCCTTATTTGGAGCTGGGCCAGGCACAGTGGGTAGGCTCCACTTTAAGTCATGCAAATAAGCAACCATAGCTGCAGGGCTGATTTTCTTTGAATTTGAGGGCCCTCCCTGAAAACCGCAGGGAGTTCCCATCTTCACAAGCAGGTCAGGAATTCCATTGTCTAACATGCCTCCCCAGGATGGCCTTCATCAGTAAGAATGAGCTCATTCAAAGGACCTCTCCACAAGCCATAGTTTCCAGAATCGTTATCACAAGATGTGTTAGCACTCATGACTGCAGAATGCCTGCCGCAGCGCAGCTCGAGGTGATTCTGGGAGCCTGGGTGTGGAAAAAGCACAGGCAAGATCCTTCTTAAACTTGGACTTGATCCCGACATATCCATGGATAAACAGTGCTGATAACTGGAGCAGAAAATGAGGAGTATGAGAAAGGATGAGCTCTTGGATAGTTTGTCACACGGAGGTCTGAGCAGCTGTTGAAGGGACAAGACTGGTAGGCGTCCAGGTCGGGGACTGTTTGCCACCCCCCCCCAAGCATCAGGCTGTACCCCGCCTTCCTCAGCTGCCCAGGCAGTCAACAGTGCTTCCCTTCTGCCTGCAGGCTCAACTTTGTGCGGGCCCCAAGGTGATACAGGCCCCTCCTGGCTCCTGAGAGCCCCGGGAGTCCAGGGCAGGAGGCCGTGGGATGCACGTGCACCACGCGGAGCAGGTATACAACGGAAGCTCAGCGAGCCAAAGAGTCACTTGGGCACACAGGAGGCCAGTTGAGGGCACGCTCAGGTTCACAGGAAAGCCTGTCTGCAAAGTCTGTCCCTGTGTGGCGTTTACTCCCTCCTGTCTTACACACACACACACAGTTCTTAGTAGAATACCACTTCTCCACAAACTAGGTGCTCTAAGCCTTCACACTGCCAGCTGGATACAGTATTCCAAAAGTTCCAGCAAGGCTGGTGGGCGGCCATCCCAGGACTGGGAGGGGTGAATCAGGCCCAGGAAGAGGAGCCAGGATGGAGGTCAGGAACACGGGGTCAGAGAGCGGGGAGCATGGGGGCTGGAGATCCTTAAGCAATATCTGAACCACACAGAGACAAAGCACTGACTGTGAGACGCCCTGGGAGTAAGAATGAAGGGGGAGTGGCAGGAGGGGACAGAGCTGAGAGAAGCCAGCCAGCACCTCAGCCCTGCAACTCTTTCATCACGGTTTCCTTAGCTGAGTTAGGGCCTTTCCCCCAGTCTTCTCCCACTTAGGATTCAGCAGATTGTATCTCCCTTGCTGGAACTAACCGAGGGTGTCCCGAGCATCCTGGCTGACAGATGACAGGCTCTTCATGAGGACCAGCTCCTTGCAGGAAGCCAGCCTCCGCGTGCTTGTGCTGCTGACCCTGCCTGTAAGCCGGACTGATGGGTGAGTGTGAAGGTGCCTTGGGCCTCATCATGGCTCAGCAGCGGGGACACAACCAGGCTTGGCCATCTCAGTCACCTGGGGAACTTGGTAAAATCACTACTAAATGGAAGGATCTCCCCCTCAAAAAAGTCTCGAATATTCTTGGTTTAAGACTAAAATGCGAATTGATATAAAATGTAATTTCCATCTAGGACCCGCTGAGAGGAGAAAATTAGTTTGGTGTCATTTTAAATACCAAGATAGCATGACAAGTGGGGTTGTAAGGTAGCTTGGCTATTTTGGTGGAAGAGGCATGGAAGTTGGAGCCCGGTGCTTGCAGTCCTGCCCGACAGCCATGCATACCATTTTAAGGTCTATGCCGGCCACCTTCAACAAGGGCCATCCTCCAGCACATGCACTGGTCCACATGGACCCTCTCCCAAGAGGTCCTTCACCCAGGAGACTTCCAGAATACTGATTTTTGTTCGGTTGAGATTTAAAAGATTATATAGCCCTTGTTTGCTTGTGTAACAACTATTGATCATGAAATACAATCTGAGGTATATTTCTTTTTTAAAAAATTATTTATTTATTTGAGAGAGAGAGAGAGCAAGAACAAGCAGGGGCCAGGGTAGGAGGGAGGAGGAGAGAGAGAATCTCAAGCGGACCCCCGCTGAGTGCGGAGCCCAAAGTATGGCTCCGTCTCAAAACCCTGAGATCATGACCTGAACCGAAATCAAGAGTCAGATGTTTAACTGACCTAACCACTCAGGCCCCCTCCCGAGATAATACTTCTTTATAGAAACTGTGTACCTGGATGCAGTGAGTTTGCTTCCTCACTAGGGTAGGAAACGGCAGAGCTTTTAACTTCAGAGAAAAATATCCCTGCTGGTTTGTAGTGAACAATGAATTTGCAAGGAACTTTAAGCCTAGAAGAAACAGAAGCTGTACTCTACTGATGAGTTTGCTCAGAGAACATCTGCTTCTGATGTAAGGGAGGCAACGATGGGCCCTCCTGGTATCTCAGATGTTGGTCCAAAAATCTTAGCTGCTTAGGTCTGAATGAGTCAAAAGCATCTCTTAAAAAAGATTTTTTAAAATGGTTTATTATTTTGTAATTTTTCAACATGCTCCATGGGATGAATGTTTAAAACATGAAGAAAATTGTTATATTATAATTAAATATCAAAAAGTATAAATTTAAATATAAAATGTGATATCATCTGTCAAAACTGCTGTAAAAGAGTAGTCGCTGGATCCTATCCCAGCAGACTTCTGATACAAAGACCATGGTTGTCCAGGGAACAGAGTATTAATTGCATTTAATCAGTTCAAAAGCTGAGTTGATAGCACCACGCTAATCGAATCTAGATTTCTGCCTACTGTTACATTTCTTTCTTGTTCACAGTGATATGTTTCAGATATATGTTCCGCTCCAGGACAATTACCTGTCTCAGAGCTCTCAGGCTGTCAGGAGCTATTAGTGACAACTGCTGACCATCTGCTTACCCCTCAGAAGAAATAAGCGTAGATGCTGGCTCACAAGAAGAATGGAAGAAAAATTTACAGCTCTTAGAACAAATGTATATACGGACTAATCTGAACAACGAATCGTCATCGAATAAAAGTAGAAATCTAAAATATCACATCAGAAAGGGCAATCCTGAAAATCTGATTTGCAAAGTTTTGTTTCTGTTTTAATACATACACATAATACTTAATAAACTTGATACTTAATAAATACACTTAATATTGAAACACACCACCTAACCAGTAAGGCATGGAACAGATAGATGGACAGATCCTACGATGACATCCTGAGTCCGACCCCTGGGGTTCATATCCAGATGACGGTGCCAAATTTTTTATGTATGCAGCGCTCTCTCCCCATCTGTAAGATTGAGATTTTTACGCTACCAATCTCATGGGGTCTTTTGCCAAGTTTATGAAACAATCCCTGGAACATTCTTTGTTTGCTATAGCGTATTGTTAGCACTCAACAAGCTAGCTAACTATCACTGTTACATCTTATTGATTTGCTTTGGGTCACATGAGAATTACTGACATATGACATACTCTCAGCAATCAAAATCATGTTATTGCTTCTTCGTGTGATGTTTTACAGTTGGAAGGGCACCTTACCCATAGAAGTTCAGTTAAGCTTCCCAGGAACTCTGCAGAGCATACAGGTATCGAATCTAATTTAGGAGACTCTTAAGTGTTCTTTTCCCAATGATCGTCTGCTAGCGAGGCTAGGAAACACAACATTCTGGAAAATGAAGGAGCTCTCTCAAAACAGCAACTCAAGGGCAGCAGCTCAGAAATGAAAAGTCACAGTAACTTGCTTGCACGGCTTCCGCCCACATAATAGAAAGATCGCGTTCACCCATGAATGAGGCCACTGGAACTAAATTATGGAAATGAACCGGGGATCAAGTTTCATCTATTCAGTTTCTCAGAACTCTTTATGGACCAAAGAGAGATCTCCTGAATCTTGCAGTAGGACAGGCAGGCAGGGAGGCCGAGGAGGGCCAGTCTGGGGGTGGACAAGCCTGGCCTTCCTTTCTGCCTCTGCCGCTTTTTAGCTGAGTGACCTTGAAACAGTTACTTTACACTGTCTCGAAATTCATATTTTCCTGTCTGTAACTGTATATGGTGGACGCTGTTGCTTATCTCTTGAGTTTGTGACAAAGACCAAATAATGTCACTTGTGCCAAGAGCTTGGTGTAATGTGTAGAAGATATTGAATATTCTGTTACTAGTAATCCTCACGGTGCTGTTAGTATCTTGTACCTCAAATATAAGAATGAGGGACTGGAAAGGCCTAAGAGCCCCCAGTCAACAAACAATGACCTAAAACAAGATATCAGCACATCCCCAAATGCTACGGGACACGGGGGACCTCTGGTCCTCAGGACACCAAAGTCCTCAGGACACCCAAACCCGGCCGTCACCTCCCCTGTCCCAGAGATGATCCTGCAAACGGGCACTGCTATGGCCTTCACGGTATGTTCGGACCAAGTTATGAGATGAGTGAAGACTTTAGGGCCCATCATATTTCAGGGGTAGTTGGAGGATGTGAGAAAAACATGGGGAGAAGGAAGAAGACACATGTGCTGTGTTCTAGTTCTTTTTTGTGGATTACCCCATTTAATACCACTCCAGCAGGATAGCTCTTGCTGCCTCCCATCTCATTCACAAGAAAACTCGGGCCCTGAAATTGCGTAGCAGGATGGCGTGCTAGTACAAGGATGACTGGAGATTTGACTACTGGTGCAAGAAGCATCCAAGAAGTAGCAAAGAGACGCAAGAGTTGAAATTTCAAGGCGGATCTTCAAGAAGAGAGATGAATGGCATTTATTCATAAAATGAAGCTCTATTTGGCCCACCTGGATTGCCTCGACACCTCAGCCCTGCCTCTTCTCTCACACCTCCAGCTCTGCTTCGATGCTGATTTGCTTGCATGGCCTCCCTCCACCTCCTAGCCCAGGGTTGGACCAGAAGACCCAGTTCCCACGAGGGTCTGATGGCGGCATGTCTACATGTAAGTGTGAGCAGGGAAAGCTCAGAGTCAGAATACCCCACCGGAGGGCAGTTGGGGGCAAAGTTACAAGCTCAGAAGGCACAAAAATTAGGACAAGGTCAAAGAGCTGGACAGGAGACAGGGAAAGTGCTTCTGGCTCTGCAAGCCCAGAGATGAGCAAAGGGCAAACCGTGGTATTCTTGAAGGGCTCCACGCTACTCAGAGACTCCGTTCACCCCCCTCACCCCCCCTCACTGTGTCATAACCCCTGTGGCGATGTCCAGATCTCTGATTCATAAGTCAGCTACTCACTGGATGGCTTATATGGGATGTCCAGATGGCAGGTGGCACCACGAGCTTCTTAACTCCCTTTGCACCCCCCCCCACCAAACAACGTCTACTTCCTGCATTATTTTCTCTTCCAAATTCTGTAATTTCTCTTAATGAAGCCATCAGCTTCCCTGTCCCATAGGCTAGAAACATCAGTCACCTTAACATTCCCTTCATTTCATCCCACATTCAAATATTGTCCAATCTTCTTGGTTTTCATCCGGGCACAGCTCTAGAAACTGGCTTCTTCCTGCGCCTGCCGCTCCCATAAGTCCAGCTCTAGACTATGACATAATCTGAGCCTAGAGAGCTGGCCGGCCATGCACACATTCTTCCCTCTCCAGGTCCAGCCTCCGGGGTAGCCTTGCCGATGGTCGCATGCAGTCACATCCCCTCCAGCTTCTCCTCGGTCCCTGGTCCCTGGCTCCCTCTGCCCCCAGCCTGAGGTTCTGAGCTACAGCGTCACACCCGCATCTCCAGGAGCTGCTCCAGGCTCAGCCCTGCTTCCTGCCTCACCCCCCATCGCAGCAAAGCTCTGGCGCTGCCCCAGCACACCAAGACCTTCGTGCATTTGCCCGTGCAGCCGAGTTCTGTGCCTGGTACTGCTTTCCCTTGATATGATTGGAGGATGCTTATCAGACACCATGCTCAGTCCTCGACTTACTGTCTTCCTTAATTTAGACAATAATCCTCTGGGGTACCTACTCTTATCTCCTTTTCACACAGAAGAAACTACAGGGATAGAAAGATTGAGTAGATTCGCAAGGTCATAGTACTAAAAAGAGGTGGGGGTCGGACTCCAACCTTGGCTCTCGAACACCAGAACTTTCTACAGCTGAAAAACTCCTATGCACCCTCTTATGCCCATGTCAAATATCATTTCTGGAAAGCCTTTATCTAGGCCTAGAGAGAATGATCAATTCTGTGTTCTGCTCTCAAAACATTGTGTTCCTTTGTCTGTTATGTTTATCATATTATATCATAGTTATTTATTTTTTGTGTATTTACCCCCTACGAGATGTATTTATCCCCTACCAGAAGGATTTCAACCTTCTTAGTCTTACTGGAAATAGTCCAGATCTCCTGACACTGAATAATACATGTTTATTAAGGTGAGCAAACGAGTACCTGAATTAAGAGATACATTTAAGAAAACATCAAGTGTCATTCATTTAAATTCTTATTTGTCTCGATCTGGTGCTGCTGATTAGAATTTTCATGTTTTTCCCTTTGTTTCCTATTCCCTGGCTCTACACACTATTCTCTGGCTTTGCTTGGTCCTTCTTAGAGATGATCACTTTTCCCCTATTCTCAGGAATCAATAAAAGATGGTACAAGAATACACACACACACACACACACGTATATATTTAATCCAGTTTCAGTAGTAATGCTGACATTGGAACAAGAGGCCTGTGCTGGGTGAAGTTGCTGTTGTGACTCAGAAACACCACGAAACTGACAAAAAGCGTCATAAATCCTGCCCCTCCCTCCGCATGCTCTAACTACCACCCTTACCACGCCCGCCTGTGCTTTGTCCCCGGCCAGCGCCACACCTCACTCTCAGAATGTCCCTCTTTGCCGTGGGTATAAAGCACACTCCCTTCTGCTTCAAAGGACTCAGGAAGGTCCATCTCCTCCACCCCAGGAACCCGTTCCCACTGAGAGCTCCGATGGCAACTCCCTGGCTGCTTCATGGGAAAAAATGACGGATGCTTGGAAGTGGGAGAATTCACTCTTTACAAAGCCCCAAATGATGGCTACTTTCCTTGGTAGAAATAATAATTTGTTTGTTCATCCAGTGGCCTCAACGACAGGATGTACAGTCACCTTGGAGTTTGCAAATTCCCCTCCGCAGCTAATGCCGTTTATAATTTGTTTGGATTGAAAGCTCCTAGTGGGCAAGGATTGTAGTTGTTAAGTTACCACTCATCTTGGATGGCTACTGAACTGGGAGAATTGCTGGGCCCCACTGTGCAAAAGGCACACTACCTTTGACTTCCTCTTGTGCCCTGCTAGCTGAGAAATAGGAGCTGAATATTTTGCAACAGGAGCTATGAGGTGTTATCTACCTAAATATATTTTAACCTTGGGTTCCGGGAAGAATTTTATACTGACCCACCCACCCAATTTTCTTACAAAGTAACCGTTCACTGAGTGGCAAGATTGCTACTATCTCTATTATGGTAGCCTACGCATGAATTGCTGAAGTCAGATATTTTTAAGAAGAGAAAAGAGAACTGGAATCACAGAATCACCTCTCATGTAAACACAAAATAAATGTCTTCCTGCAATGGAAAGTAATGGAAAGAGGAGTACACAGTCTGCCAAGTTCATTTACTCCTGTCTTGCTTTTAAAGAGCACGTGCGAGGCCAGCTGGCTGTTGCCAACTCCTGTGCAGCACATGATCACGGGGATGATTAAGTGCCTATCTTAATAACCCACAGATAGCGGTGGTAAAGTAAAAATAATTGATGATAAACATCTTAAGGGGTTGAATTCTTGTGTCTTTGTCCCTGAAGTGTTGATGACGGAGACAAGATTTACTCGAGATGTTTGACTCCTGACATTCCCAACAGGGACAGGCAATTCTTGAAAAGGGGATGCCCTATTGCTTCCAGAGTGTTCTCCTTCCAGGTTTTCCAACTACCCCAGGATACTATTGGGATGCAGGGCTTTCCTCTGTCAAATCCCTCCTGCCTGGGACAAATGTTCATGACAGCATTATTAACATTATGTATTATATAATATTAGATTAGATTAATATAACCTAGGTTTTATTTTTTTTATTTATTTTTTTTAAAGATTTTATTTATTTATTTGACAGAGATAGAGACAGCCAGTGAGAGAGGGAACACAGGCAGGGGGAGTGGGAGAGGAAGAAGCAGCCTCATAGCGGAGGAGCCTGATGTGGGGCTCGATCCCATAAGGCCGGGATCACGCCCTGAGCCGAAGGCAGACGCTTAATCGTTGTGCCACCCAGGTGCCCCAGATTGATATAACCTAGGTTTTAAAATCACACTATAGCATGGAAAATATTGGAGCACGTGTGCAAACAAGTATAATGTGGTTTAGAGAGCATCTGGCACATAAGCACCAGACACATTGTACCATTATTCCCACTTCTTCAGAGAAGACGGTGTGGTGAGGCCAGGCAAGCATTGATAGAGCACCGCTGGGGACCAGTCCCCACCTCTGTGACCACTGATTTGTTCCATGAGAGACACCTGTCACAGCTCTCCTTATGCTTCTGGGAGATCATAAAGAACAATATTGACCTTTGTGAAACAAAACATACCTTGTAGATCAAAAGCACTCTGATTTCTCGCCTGATTTCAGAAACAGATGTTTTGCTTAATGACCCGCTTAACCCAAGATCTATATTCACTCCCCTGGATTCTAATCCTGAGCAGAAATACCTGACACAATTCACAGAAGAAGGTCATTTCTACTACTCTTCCACTCTGACTCTGAGACATGTGCTCCTTGTTTAATATGGATTTCTGAGTTTGCCCAGCAATCTGATTTCCTGTTTAAATGCCCACCACTTGAAGCCGTAAACTGGAATATATTTGGGATACAAAGCCTGTTAATGCCAGCAAAGTGACCGCCCCACTTCTCAAGGGCAGAAGATGCTGGAAAACACAATTGCACAGAGAAGACTTGATGTGGGGACACAGGGACCACATCCCCAATCTTCCTGGCTTCCGAGCCCATTTACACCTGTGTCCTGGCACGGGGACAAAAAGTGTCCTTTCACTTTCAAAAGTGTCAGCTTTTGATAATACCTTATGAGCTCACTATAATTATAATAAATGTTGATAATGTTTCCTCTGAATTGTTAATTAAGGACCAAACTACAGTCAATCGTCTCTTTTCAGAAGGTAAGAGAAGTATACAATCATTCTTGGCCAGATCCGGCAAAATAATTGGGTTAGATATTGATCGAGCAATTGTGTAAGCCTCAATGATCTGGAAATTCACTGCTTCAAACATGTGTGTCCCAGAAGTTGTTACATTAATGGAGTGTTACTGTAAAATGCTCAGCTTTTGCTATCAGTTTTCTGAATCATAAATTTGTGATTGTACTTTTAGGTAAGTGTTATGCTCACTTGGCTTGACTATGTCACTTTTGTTCTCTATGACTCTTCCTATCCTAATTTTTGTCCCTGACTTTTAATGTTGCCCAAGACTTAAGCTTCTTCTGGGATCATCATTGTTGTACACCGAATAAGACCATTTCATACAAGGCCATGCTTAACAGAAGGCCAGCATATTGTTGGTTTTCTGTAAATGTTACGTTATAATGACAAAAACACAAGTTATTTTGGAGAGAAAATAGCTAATCTAACTTCCCATCTGGTTTCCAGGAAACATTATCCAGAAGCATTTCCGTTGAACATGCTAAGTGTCTTCGCTGGTGACCAGGGCTGATTTTAGCTTGGTCGTATTAGTTTTACTTCTTTTTCTGTCACTTTTCTCCTGCTTCAAGTACTTTAAATTTCCAATTAAGATAAGATTTATGGCTTCGAGAGATATTCTTGCTCGGCTGCCTTCCCCCCGTCTCATCTGAAAGGTTATATGTGGCTTCATGTAATGCCATTCCGCGAAGGAACTGCTCACGTGGGATTCTGTAAACACAAATGGCATGTTTCAGTTGGTGTTATTTTTAGAAGCTGGGAATGGTTCTGGGTTTCACTGTCCACCCTCCACCTGTAGAAACCTGGGCACTGAAGCTTGTTCCTCCCTTGGGCAATCATAATACCGACAACAAAAACTGACACAGGCTTTTAAGGATTAGGGTTTGTTTGTTTTTTTTTAAGATTTTATTTATTTATTTGACAGAGAGAGCCAGCCAGCGAGAGAGGGAACACAAGCAGGGGGAGTGGGAGAGGAAGAAGCAGGCTCCTAGCGGAGGAGCCTGATGTGGGGCTCGATCCCAGAGCACCGGGATCACGCCCTGAGCCGAAGGCAGACGCTTAACGCCTGCGCCACCCAGGTGCCCCGGATTAGGTTTTTTTCAATGCAAGAAATGGGGAAATTATAACTAAGTCAAGCACCGTGGGGGAACCAAAACAAAAGTTAGATCAAGATAACAGTGATGGGGCATTTCCATTGAGCTAAGAAGAACCCAGACTCTGCACAATTCCATTTGTTTCTTTATCCTGTGTGATCAGTACAGTTGTCCTTGTCTTCTAAAATTGATGTCACATTTTTGGTTTCATTTATTTGGGTACTTTCTCTTTTCTTTTTGGTAAGTCTAGCTAGAGGTTGATCAATTTTATTATCTTTTTTTCAAAGAACCACTCCTGGTTTCATTGATCTGTTCTATTGTTTTTTTGGTTTCCATATCATTTATTTCTTCTCTAGTCTTTATTATTTCCTTTCTTCTGTTGGCTTCAGGCTTCATTCATTGTTCTTTTTCTAACTCCTTTAAGAGTAAGTTTGGATTGTTTGAGATTTTTCTTGCTTCTGGAGGTAGGCCTGTATTACTATATATGGCACTCTTAGGACTGCTTTTGCTGCATCCCAAAAGTTTTGGACCATTGTATTTTTCACTTCTCATTTGTTTCCATGTATTTTTTTGTCTTTTTTTGATTTCCTGGTTGACCCATTTTATAGCAGCATTATCACCAATAGCCANTTCCTGGTTGACCCATTTTATAGCAGCATTATCACCAATAGCCAAACTATGGAAACAGCCCAAGTGTCCACTGACTGATGAACAGATAAAGAAGAAGTGATACACACACACACACGATGGAATGTTACTCAGCCATAAAAAGGAACGAAATCTTGCCACTTGCAAGGATATAGATGGAGATGGAGCTAGAGAACATTATGCTAAGGGAAATATGTCAGTTGGAGGAAGACAAACACCATATGATTTCACTTTTATGTGGAATTTAAGAAACAAATAAATGAACATGGGGGGGAAAAAGAAAGAGAGGCAAACCAAGAAACAGACTCTTAACTATCGAGAACACACTGATGGTTACCAGAGGGGAGGGGAGCAGGGGGCTGAGGGAAACAGGTGATGGGGATTCAGAAGGGCAGTCGTGGTCGGCACCTGGTGATGTATGAAAGTGCCAAATCCCTATATTATACACCTGAAACTAATATTACATTGTCTGTTAACTACCTGGAATTTATTTTTTTTAAAAATAANGGAGGAAGACAAACACCATATGATTTCACTTTTATGTGGAATTTAAGAAACAAATAAATGAACATGGGGGGGAAAAAGAAAGAGAGGCAAACCAAGAAACAGACTCTTAACTATCGAGAACACACTGATGGTTACCAGAGGGGAGGGGAGCAGGGGGCTGAGGGAAACAGGTGATGGGGATTCAGAAGGGCAGTCGTGGTCGGCACCTGGTGATGTATGAAAGTGCCAAATCCCTATATTATACACCTGAAACTAATATTACATTGTCTGTTAACTACCTGGAATTTATTTTTTTTAAAAATAAAATTTCTAAGAAAACAATTGATGTGAAATTTTATTTCAGGAGAGTGGGTAAAAACCAATCACATTTTGATCCTAATCAGGAATGACCAAGTGTTTTTATACAGTATCGATTTTTTAAATTATGGTAAAATATACATGGTACAAAATGCACCATATTTGCCATTTTTAGATGCTAAAATGTTCATTATTGTTAAGTACATTCACATTGTTATGCAACCAATCTCCAGAATTCTTTTTGTTTTAAAAAAACTGGCTCTCTATCCCCATCAAACAGCTCTTCATTTCCTCCTCCCCCAGCCCCTGGCAACCATTTTCCTTTCTGTATCAGACACCTCTGATAAGTGCAATCATACAGTATTTGTGTTTTTGTAACTGGTTTGTTTCACTTAGGTGACACCTCAAGTTTCCTCCATGTTGCAACACATGTCAAAATTTCCTTTAAGACTCAATAATATTCCATCGGATGTATAGACCATTGTTTATCCATCCTTCTGTCCATAGACATTTGGTTTGCTTCCAACTTCTGGCTACTGTGAATGATACCGCTTTGAACATAGGTACCCAAATATTTCTTCAAAACCCTGCTTTTAATTCCTTTGGATGTATACCCAAAAATGGAATTGCTGTATCTTCTGATAACTCAATTTTTTTTCTTCTTTCTTTCTTTCTTTCTTTCTTTCTTTCTTTCTTTCTTTCTTTCTTTCTTTCTTTCTTTCTTTCTTCTTTTTTGGAACTGCCATTGTGTTTTCTACAGCAACTGTACCTTTTTACATTCCCACCAACAATGCTCGAGGGTTCCGTTTCTCCACATTCTCACTAATAATTGCTATTTTCTTTTTCTTTTTTTATGTAACCGTACTAATGAGTGTGAAGCAATATCTCATTGTGGTTTTGATTTGCACTTCCCTAATGGTTAGTGATACTGAGAATCTATTCATGGGCTTGTTGGTCATCCAAATATCCTCTTTGGAGAAATGTTTATTCAAGTCCTTTGTCCATTTTAAATCAGCTTATTTGGTTTTTGTTGTTAAGTTCTAGGAATTCTTTATGTATCCTTGATATTAACCCCTTATCAGATATATCATTTGCAAATATTTTCTCCCATCCCATAGGTTGCCTTTTTACTGTTGATTGTGTCCTTTGATGTTTAGATGTTTTTAATTTTCATGTAGCCCAATCTATCTCTTGTTTACTTTTGTTGCTTGTTGTCCCCATCTTAAGGAGAAGGAGTGATAGTCATAGGAAATAAATGACTTCCCAAAAGTCATACTAAGTTACAGAGTTCAAATTTGACTCCAAGTCTACCTGCTGTGGAATCTCATATGCCGTCTATTATACTTCCTGGCTTCATTAAAAAAAAAAAAAAAACAATAACACATAGGAAGCTACCAAGAAGGGATCAAGTGGAAGAAAATTTGAAGAGATTTTATATGTAGTTGTAGGAACTGAGAATGGACTCATGAAAGAGAGAAGAAAGGGGAAAGACAGATACAAGTAACAGGGCTGAAAGCAGGAGCCGTGTCCAAGAATGTTCACTGCAACGTTACTTAATATAATAGAAAACTTTCTACTATTCTGCAATAGGATGGAGTAAGTATATACATTGAGTTGAATATTATGCCACTGATAAAAATTAGTGTACAGGAAATGTAATAAAGGGGGCTGTTGATGGATACTTTCCCTGAACCCATTCAGTGCACCCCCTTGTGTTACAGCCTTTATCATGGGATTACCCACCCACGTCACTGCCACTGTTATCAACACACCTGCCCCCCCTCCCACCCACCAGTCAGCATGCCCCCACCCACCTTGCCACACAGACTGGCTCAGCAAGTAAACTGAGGTAAGCCACTAAGCCCAAGGTGTTCAAACCCAAGACTGTGGACACAAGGATTATTCACGGTGGTGGACCGATCAGAAGAAGGAATCACTCTTACTTTCTCAGTCACGTGAGCTGATTACTTCTTATTGTCTAAGAGACTTTGTGTTATTTTCTGTTACTTGTAACTGAACACACAAAGTAATACATAGTATGTGTATTAGTTTTCTTAATATAACATATAAATTAAGATAGAAAACAAGACTAAAAGGGCACCTGGGTGGCTCGGTGGGTTGAGCGTCTGCCTTCGGCTCAGGTCGTGATCCCGGGGTCCTGGGATTGAGCCCTACTGGGCTTTCTGCTCAGCGGGGAGCCTCCCTTTCCCTCTCCCTCTCCCTCTGTCCCTCTCCCTGCTCGTTCTCTGTCTCTCTTTCACTCAAGTAAATAAAATCCTTAAAAAAAAAAAAAAAGGAAAAGAAGAATAAAGATACACATATCAAAATGTAAACACTCCTAGAGGTGGGATAACAGGTAATAGTTTGGGTTTTTTCCTCTATATTTCAAAAATATTCAACATTAAGAACACATTTATTTTGTGATCAGTGATAAAAGCAACTTTTTGCTGGAGCATTTGTGTCCCCACATACTTTACAAATATTAGCTAATTTAATTATTACAACAACTCAGATAATTTTAGAGTCTGGGACACTGAGACATAGAAAGGTGAATTAGCTTACCTAAGGTTTGCTCAGCGGGCAAGGGGGCAGTGGTAAACTAGGACCCCGGTGGTCTGGCTCCTTGCCCCACATTTCAGCTCATCTCCTCTTTTTGGTTCCAGGGATCTCCCTGAGCTGAATGCCCAGGTTGGTCCCCAGAAGGTTTTATCACAGTAGTTTCCCAATGAAGGCAGAATAAACAAAAGTATTCCTAGATATGCCTAATAAATGAAATGTTTTCTCCCTCATAATTGTGAGGAAAAGGATTAACTTAAAAATTATTAAAATCTATCACATATTACTAGATTTACCAGGTTATTTTATCAAAGGCAGACTTGGGGCTCTGTGGTTGGAGGTTGGGTCAAACTCGGAGGCGCTTCCAGAGGGAAGCCTGTCCTGTGGTCTGGGATGAGACCGACCAAGCATCCAGGCATGAAAAGCCATCCCAGTAGGCACCATGCAGTTCCATGCAGGTGACAGGGATGATGGTCACAGAGCCAGTCAGGGACAGGCAATCCTCACAGAGGTTCCTGCCGCAGGAAAAGCAGTCTCACCCCCACGTTGTTGACTTCTAGTTCCAGAAAGGACAAACTGGAAACTAACAAGAGGAAGCTAGTACCCGAGTACTGGGTCCCACGGCGGCTCTCAAGAATGCTGCTCCAGCGTAGAGAAACGAGACAGCGAGACAGCGATACTGTAGAGAGAGGGGCAAAAGTGGAAGTGAGGCTAGGAACGAAGGAAGTAAAGGTTCCTGAGTCGAAGCAGTGCTGGTAACAGGTGTGGTCAGTCCAAGAGACGGTTACTGGGCACGCTTCCCTCCGTCCACATACAGGTGGGGACTGTAGCCAGTGCTTTTGGGGTCAGAGCCTGGGGGCTTGAACGTGTTGGCATTACTTTTTCTCAGATATCTTGTGGAGTTCTCAAGGGTAAGGGTGGTCTCTCTTACCCCCGGCTTCCCCGGTCCTGGTGCCGTAAGCCTGACTATTGGGACATTAGGGACATGTATTGGGAGATAGGACTGTCCCTTAAATAAAAGTCCCACTTTATTGATTTTGTACCAAAAGAATGGAATAACCATTTCCCCTTTGTAGGACACCAAAGATAGGCTTTCTGAGACATCCGTTTATTCCAAGTATGATAAACTTTCTCCTCATCCCCCCAGACTTGATGCCTTTGTGTTTACCGAAGAGATATGACGCATGCGCACTTTTATTCCCAGGGCACACGCCGTTTTCCAAGATCGCTCATACACGTGGTTAATCCCCTGATTTTGAGGCTCTGCCGCATGCTTACATTTCTCAAGGGATGTGACTACTGAAGAGCTGTTTCAAACAGGCTGGTAAAGTAACACCCTCTTCCCCCAAAGGCCAGCGGGGCAGGTCTTTGATCACCGAGCTCTCTGGAGGAGGACGAGGTGACTTAGGACGTGCTTAGCGTACAAGGTCAGAGGGAAGGAGAGTGATCAAAACCAGGCAAAGCGTCCAAACGCGAATCCCCGTCCGTCCGGGTTCTCTCGGAACACGGAGCCCGCGACGGTAGCCAGCAGCGTGCGAACTTTCCCAAAGGACGTTCGTACGCACCTGCTGTTCACCTTCACCTGCGACCAGCGCAACCTAACCTTGATTTTACAGACACTATCGCAGCGCCCCGGCAGAAAATGCTGTGTTTATTTTGGCTAAAAGCAGTGAACCATTTTTTGACGGCCTTTAGGCCAACATCTTGAGAAATAAAACTTTAGGGCTTTTTTAGAAATGGGTTTTAATGGTAATAATTTTTGACCTTGGCTTTTCAACTCTGCAACGTTTCTCCACGTTCTTCCCTGTAAAAAGGTTTTTATTCCAATATTGGCTATAATGTGGGTACTAGAAAAATTCTGGGCAGGGGTTTAATAGAGGCAGCTGGTGGTAAAGCCCTTTCAACTACTCAGAGTTGAGGGAGGATCCAACTTTTTCCACCGAAACTGCTCTCTCCCAGACCCTTCCTTGCAAATCACCGTCCCTTTCCATGCTCCCTGCTGCTCTCCCCGCCAGCCAGCTCCTCAGGAATATGCCTTTCTGGAAATGAGGCTATGCCCTTGTTCTCCTGTGTTCTCCCATTTATGGCTCTATTTTAAAATTTAATAACATTGTGTACATTGTTCTTACGCTTAAGGTGTTTTGTGTTAATGAAGTACAATACTGAGTTTTCAATTATAGCAGTTTTTTTTAATTAATGAAGTAAATCAAATTGAAGACAGATATTAAGTGAAAATAATACAAGTTTAAGAAGATATGGGGAAATTTGTGGCAGTGGTGTGTTATGACTGAAATTTGGGAAAGGTGCATTAAAAACTGAATGCTTACTGGATGGAGAGAAGAACTGATTATAAGGAACAAAATGGGTTCAGAGCGTTTAAGAGTCCCCCGCGTGCAGGCCCACTTACACCATATGCCAGGCGAGTGACTCAAAACACAGTCTCAGGTCTGCGTTCCTCAAGCTCGTGTTAGGCAGCGTCGATGCCCGGGACACAGCATCCTTTCTGGGTTTTCCTTTGTAGGAGTTCTTCATTTCCTTATAGTGCCTGATAAAATAAGATACATCCTTATTAGTTTCTCACGAGAACTAGTGTCCCTCTTCTGGTCTGCTCTGATGCTTTTCCTGTTGTGCAAAGCGGGGGAGGGGATGTCCTTCCTAAGCTGGAGAAGTTTAGAAGCGAGGGACCTGCCTGCAGCAGGCAGTGAGTGTATGGGACAGCCACAGAGTCCTAGAGAGGTACAGAGTCTCTATGGGAACCTTGCCATTAATAAAGGAAAAGAGAGTGCCTTCTTTTTTTGCAATTTAGAATTCAAACTTTTCCTCACCATACCAAGAAGAGAGAGCCCTCAGAGAATCAACGAGAAATGTCAACTTGTAGCTGGACAACTTCTTCCTACCTTGCTTGATCACCTTGCCATTCTTCTCATTTGCCTGTTTTTCTTTTCTTCCATCAATATCTTTTCTGCTCAATGATGTATCATCTATTTGCATATTTATTCATGCCATTTAATCACTTTATGTTAATTCTGCTCTAATACCAAAAACATACTTGGGTTTTCAGGCATCCAAAACCACAATGCACATAATTGCCCGCAAAATTGCTACCAAATACAATGAATTAGAAAGCTACTGAGTATTCACCAGATTCTATTAAATCTAATTATCTGAGATCCTTTGAATTACAATGAGATTGCTCATAGTTAAAGTCATGGAGTAGTGCATAGTTAATTTGTTAACTTCTCAAATGCTACTAATTTTACATGGTACTATTACTGGCTTAACTAGTCATAGGGTAAATTTACATCCTGCCATGAGCAAGGGGAGCGCTGCAGGGAAGGCAGCCACGCCTACTTCTGTCCTCAATGTCTTTATTCTGTAGAACAATTGTCAACATGAAGGCAACGTCACAGGCCCCTGGGCAGGGCATAGGTTGGCCTCTGAGGACCGTGAAATGCACATATTAATAATTTTCAAGATGTTTTTTGTGAGTCATTCCTTCCTTCCCATCTACACTCAACTTCACCCCTTAACTGCTCTGTTGTGGATATTTGTTGGGGCAAATTCCTGCTTCCAGATTAGCCCCTCAGTAGCACGTGCTAGAATTAGAAAGAAGGAAAGACAGGAAAAAAAAAAAAAAAAAAAGGACAGTATTGGATTGCACCGAAGAATCAATGAGTTTGGGCTGCTGATACTCAGGAAGTATTAACCGGAAAGACTCAGATAACTTAAAATAAAATCCAGCTCCTGGCTGGGATGCTCCTTCCCTGGACTTTTTTGGAGCCACTGCTCAGAGAGACACAATCGAGGTCATTCTGGAGGAAGCTGGATGCCGCAATGAGCCTCTTGTGTCCACATCACCATGGCGGGCTTCCTCTTTCAAGCGTGCAGCAAAGCACGCGCTCAAAGGATCAAACAACTCACTCCCCACTAATGGGAAACAACTCGACCCTCAGGGGGCCAAGAGGAAGGAGCAGGAAGCCAGCGGATCTCTTTGGCCAGATGAAAACGTCACAGCCACCAGGCTTCCTGGGGCAGATGCCTTGACATTTCCATATCTGTCCCACCTTGTTTGGTTAAAGCAACCTCTGTCAGCCGGGCATACGCTGAATAGATATGGCAACTGGGCTGGGAGCCGAGGCAGGGGGCGTACAGGGAACATCGGCTCTGAACCCTCGGGCTATGCCAGTTCCATGATGTGTAGCAGTCAGGGTATTAAGCTTATTTGGACCTCACTTTCCTTATCTCTGAAAGTAATGATGAGGACATTAGCTCTCAAAATTGTCCTAAGGATCTCGTGAGCCAGGATCAGGTAGGCCCTCGCAGGGACTCAGCAGCCATGATCTCACTGCCTGTCTTCACATTCGGTTGCATAGAATGTTATGAGTCAAGAGCAGACCTGACAGTCACCGTGTGCACAGATCGGAAAAGGCCAGTTCCTTCCAGAGCAGCCCAAAAGAGTGCTTGGATTCTATCAAAGAAGGAACCGCAATCCTCCCGCATCACTTTGCACACGCATTACAATGCATGCTAGTAATTCTCATGCTTAAAACTGGACTCTAGAGAGGGTGCCACTGAGGCCTGGAGAAGGTCAGGGACTCGCTAAATACGACAGTGACAAGAAACAGCAGAACTGGGGCCCAAACTGGGGTCTCTTGTCATCTGGAAGAACACCTGCTAAGTGAGCCATGCATCTGCCACCACGAAGGCCTATTTTTCTAGCAGGAGGGGGCAGATCAGGAGGGGAAAGTAATGGCACGTGAGCTAATCCCCACCTTGGCCTGCACCCCTGCCACACACACATGTGGGCTCCCGGGGCTCGGGCAGGCTGCACGCTCTCTCACCGCTGTCACACAAATCAAAGGCCCACATGCAAAATGCAGGCCTTGCAAATGCTATGTGATGTGGTTTTCTAACACTCACTACAGGCCTTGGGGTCTATAAAATAGACTGAGCATTAGGGGACCCAGGGCACTAAGAATAGAATTTTCATGTGTGACAAATGTAATCCTGGAGGAAGAAAAGGATAGTTTTCACGTCCTTTAAAAGAAAATGGGACCTGCTTACAGCAGCCCTAGATTTCTAGCAAATGAGAACTTGCTACCCTCTCTTCAAGCCTCATATTTCTGTGAAGGATGTAGGGTTGCCCCTTCTGTTTGCTGTTTGAACAAAAGACCAAAGCCTGGAAAAGAGCAGTCCAGAGGCAGACAAGACTGGGTGTGGTGCTGGACGTTGTGTCTGAGGACACAAGCGTGGGGTTGGAAGAGACCCTGGTCACGAAGCAGTCCCTTTCTGAAAGTACCACCATGGAAGGCCTGGGTCACCCATAAACTCCTGGACGACAGACCGGGTGATTTTCTGAAGCAGCAAGGACAGCACAAACCAGCTTCTGAGCGCACTGACTGCGGCTCAACACCAGCAGGACTAGAGGGGAACTGGGGCCGGAAGTGGGCTAATTACCCCAGCTTTCAAAATCATTATTACAGGGATGTGCAATCAGAGAGGGGCGGGGCCAGCTCTTCATGTCCCTCCCCACACCCCCAGAGTGCCAGCAGACAGTGATTATCCCTCACTGGAATACACTGAACAAGTCGGGGACATGGGTACTGCCGAAAATGAGATCTCAGTGCAAGCACGTGAGGGGCCCCCCGATTTTTTAGAAAGGCCGGGTATTGTTATCTTCAGGAGAGATCTTCTCTAGTGTTATTGTAGGCAAGTGTCCTAGGGCCAAGTCTGCACCGGGACTCGGATCTAGGAATGTTCTTAGGGAAACTCTGCCTGGGTGAGAATCTATTGGCTGAAGTCTTGTCCAAATGGCTTCATCCCTGCATGGCAAAATTATCAAGAACTTGGTTTGAAGCTATTTGAACTGGAACAGCAATCAAATCTTATAATTATTTTTTTAGTACTCCAGAAAAAATAGCAGCATTCAATATGTCTGAAAAGTATCCCTCTGAACCATCACACTAAGCGCACAAGGTGCTAGACGGTCAGTTCCTCCCAGGAAGACAGAGCTGTGAAGACAGCATCCAAACCTGGGCTGGTAACTTCAAAGGAAAAAAAAACCTGGAAAAAGAGTAGGTGGCAGATGACAGATCAGGCTAGGAGCCACGTGCCCCATGCCTTTTTTCTTTTTCTTTTTTTTTTTTTCCTAGTTTCAATTCCACAGAAAGAAAAATACAGTGTGGGGGGTTGGGGCACGAGAACAGGTGGTGGAGGCCTGGATCCTATTTGGCCCCAAGGCACCCCATAATGAAGCACGTGGTCCTGCCTGGCTTTTCACTCACAGGTGTACTGTGCCCTGCTTTCCTTTTGAAGTTCCACGCCCGCTCCTGGTCATCTGGCACAGCGAGCTGCAGAGAGAAGCACACACCTCGTGATGCCCACCCAGAGCTGACAGTGACAGAGTGTTGTGCGAGACCTTGCTAAAGTGGGATGTCAGAGTGCAAATGCCTTGGTTTATCATTTTCTTCCAGGAATTATGCGTTCCCAGTGCTCCGGGGAAAGACACGAAACACCTGCAACCTTTCTTTCTTTCTTTCTTTCTTTCTTTCTTTCTTTCTTTCTTTCTTTCTTTCTTCTTTCTCTTTTTTTTTTTAAAGATTTTTATTTATTATTTATTTGACAGACAGAGAGACAGCCAGCGAGAGAGGGAACACAAGCAGGGGGAGTGGGAGAGGAAGAAGCAGGCTCCCAACCGAGGAGCCTGATGCGGGGCTCCATCCCAGAATGCCGGGACCACGCCCTGAGCCAGAGGCCAACGCCCAACGACTGAGCCACCCAGGTGGCCCTGCAACCTCTTTCTTGACATAGCCTCGTCCCCAAGTACAAACGGCCCTATTAACGTTCAGAGATTCACTTTGGCGAACGCTGTCACCCTTGAACTCAGCCAGTCTGTAAAAGCTCCCTTTCTAAGGGCCTATCTTTGCACACCTGGCCGTGGGGGCGACAGCAGTGATCTGCACCCATGGAAATTCAACCTGCGTGTCACACCATCAGTATAAACGCCTCTCTGATGTCCACAACAACCGCGAAATGCCGCTGGCAAAGGTTCTGCGTTCTATTAAACACGCTGTGGTTTATAGATGCTAAACCCCCAAGTCAGTGTGCCCAAACCCGGTCGTCACTGAGCTGCATCTGCTCGGCCCGTTTGCGGACCACTCGAAACTGAGGGGAGCCACGCACTGGCAACTACACACTTGGCCATAGTTGCAAGGTTTCGGCTTCTTGAAGACGCTAAGGAGAAAGCTTACGTTGAGCTCTGTGGATGTTTGCCTTTTAACTAGGTCGTGTGTATCTACATACATGCAAATATATATATATATATATATCAGGTGTCTTAATACTTCTGAATATTGATGAAATTTTAGTGTTTTTCTCCCAATATTTGTAAACACACTGCTAAATATCCCATAACACATTTGACTGGAAAAGAAAATCCTCTGTATTGCATGCTCATATATATTGCAAACTAAGTATAAAACTACGGCACTCGATTTATCAGTCACATAGCATTTTTCACTCTTTCAGCTCTAGTGTATTAATCTACAAAGACTCACGGCAACCCAGCAGTACTGTGTCATAGGCGTGGTTTGTGCATGTGACAGTTTAGCTAAGGCGATCCATGACCTCATTATTTTTCGTATTATTTGAGCTGAACCGAACTCTTTGAAACTTGGAAACATTCAGGAATCCCACTTGTAAAAATACCCAGGGATTTTCAAGTTTGTGCTAAAATGAGCAAGATCCATAATTAGCAGGAGGCAGCCTTTCCTTACCGCGGTTTCTGGCAAAAACAAAACCAGGAAGCGCCTACCCAAGCAAACCCAGTCAGGCCCTGAAGGTAATTAGACTATTCATCCCAGACACTTATCATTCATCAAAGATGTGAGAAATCTTGATTGACAAAACAAGGTGCTTCCCTTGCTGAAGCGGAATGTCAGAATGCAAATTCCTTGATTTATCATTTTCTGCTGGGTATTACGTTACAGCAAGCCATCGTGGAAACCACTGATTTTTTTGAGATGGCTTTTTCACTCTCGAGCTTACTTTAAGGTATGGGAAATGCTTTGATAATTTGTTTTCAGTGATTAAAACCACCACCACCAGAACTGCAGGCCACTGCGGGCAAGGCTTAGAAGAAATCCGAGAGGACATAATTAGTATTCATTCATTCGTGCATTCATCCCTTGAATAGTTATTTATTGAATACTATGTGCCTGTCACTATTCTAGAGACTGGGAAACACTTATTTTAAATTATATATGTAGTCAAGTCTCTTACAGGTGCGTGGGGAGGGGGACAGGGAGGTGACTCGTGTAAACCAAATAAACAGTTAGAGGCTACTTAGAAAAAGTAAAACAGGAGATGTGATGGAGTGTGGAAGTGCACGAGTTGTGGCACTTAGGAAATGTCTCTAGTATAAAGCAAAACTTAACCTGGAGCTCAGTGGTAAGCAGGAGGAGTCCATGTGTTCAGTGGAAGGATCCGGAGTGCTTGATGGAAACGTGGCCTAAGGGTAAGGCCAGAGGCTTAGGAGAGATGGGGCAGGCAGCCGGCCAGCTCCTGAATGCCTCCACCCACTGTTGGGTCTTTGCTGAGGGACTGGAGAGTGCCAGGAGATGAACAAGGGCGACAGTCTCACGTGGGGTAGCCAGGGAGCACATCTTTGAGGAAGTAGCATTTAAGCAAAGCCCAGAAAGACTGGATTCAAGTTTGGAAAATGAGAGTTGAAAAGGACATTCTTGGCAGTGGGAACCACGTGTGATGGAAGCTCTGTGACAGAGCAGGACCTCAGGTGTTTGGCAAACACAAGGAGGTGGATTCATTTCTCAGGGCCCCTGGAAGAAGGTACTCACAGCTTGGCTTGAACAACAGAAATGTATTCCTTCACTGTTCTAGAGACTTGAGGTCTGAAACTCAAGCGTCAGTAGAGTCATGGCCCCTGAGAGTCTGGGTCAAATCCCCTCCTTGCCTCTTGCTGGCTCCTGATGGTGCCTCTCCGTCCTTGTCACACAGCTGTATCCCTCTCATCTCTGCTTCCGTCACCATATGGTTCTATGTCTTCCCACAGTCATCTGCTCCTCTTGTCCCCTCTTGTAAGGACACCGGTTCTGTTGGATTAGGGCCCCTATTAATGTTCTCCTCTTAACTTGATTACACCCACATCAGAACTAAGTTTAAGTAGGGTCACATTCACAGGCACCAGGAGTTAGGACATAATTTGGGGGTGGGGAGTGGCATGAGAGCACAGTTCAACCCACAACAGGGGGCACCATGGCAGAAGTTGGGGAGCAAGTTGGAGAATGGCATGAGTTCACTTGCGGGAGGTAGGCCTTGGCTGTAGCCTTGCAGCCCGTGGTGAGCAGCCTGGACCTCATTGTACATGAACAAAGAGCCCTCGCAAAACGGAGAAACATGGTACATTCTTAATGGTCCCTGTACCCTGCGAAGGACTAATGCAGG
Organism: Ailuropoda melanoleuca; assembly: GCF_002007445.2. Classification (NCBI taxonomy): domain Eukaryota; kingdom Metazoa; phylum Chordata; class Mammalia; order Carnivora; family Ursidae; genus Ailuropoda; species Ailuropoda melanoleuca. The sequence goes on from NC_048224.1 coordinate 134,929,282, forward strand.
TGGCAGCAAGAGTGATGGAGGAGAGAGACTCCTGCAGTAGTCCTGAGGAAAGAACTACAGAGGTGACAGCTGTGAGGAAGCGGGTGGACCTGATCTACATCTTGGAGAAAGAAACAGGATTCAGGAATGGGTATATCCTTCAATGTGTAAATGAGGGTCAGAGACCCCTCAAAGCTGTCTCTGCAGTTTCTGGCTTGAGCAATGGGGTAGCTGGTAGTGCCATATACTCAGAAGAGGAAGACGGGGCGGCAGCGGGTCTGAGGACAGTCAGATGTTAGCTTGGGTATGATAAACCCGAGATGCTTGCGAGACATTCAAGAATACATTTCAAGAAAGCAGCCAGCCAGATAAGTCTGGGACCAGGAGATAGACTTGAACTGAAGATAAGAATTTGAAAGATTTTGGAATATATGAGAAATATTAATGGATTCTATTTTTAATATTTTAATGCACTATCTTTTCTTGATTCAATTATAGTCGTGTGTACCTACGTTAGCTAAATCTAACATAACGGAATTAAGTTGGCATAGAAAGCAACCCCGTGTCACAAAAATGTGATAGGGCAATGTTCCTGGTACTTGCAAAAAATTAGCACCTGGCCTACAGCACCTCTAAATCTTTGATTCTTCTATTACTGGGCAGTCTTTCTATTTGTGTGTTACTTGGAACGCATTCCGAATTGAGTAGGAGGCAAAGAGGGTTACAGTTATAAATATTACTAGGCAAGTGGAAAGTATGATGCCCCAATTCTATCAGACTTGTTTTTTGTGATTTTTTTTTAAACTTTTTGCAAGACCACCCTATTATAAAGGCACGACTCAAAGCTAAGCCTTCTCGATGGTTCAGGCCAAGACTTGTACCAACTTGTAAAACGCTTTTGCTTTGTACATAAATCCTCCAGAGGTCGGACTGAAGAGACCCGATCGCTAAAGTCATCTATGGAGGAAAAAGAGCAGAGCTACTCGGCGTATGGCTTTCTGATGCCGTACACATGAATGGTACCCTGTCCAGCTCCTTGTGTTTCCTGCCATCCCCTGCCACCCCTGGGAAGCACAGTTATACCTCAGGGAACAGAGTCTTGGTTCAGGAAAATTGTGTTTTAATTTATATTTCAAAACTTAGCTATTTTAACCTAACAGCATGACAAAAGAGACAAAATAGTTTGAGCCAGCAACAGAATACTAAAAATTAATATTCATTTAGTTGGTGGTGTTATAACATTTAATGGTCAGCAAAAATTTTAGGAAAAAATATATCTTGAGTGTGTATATATATGTGTTATCATACATCTATAACGTATTATAATACATATATATATATATATAAATGTATGTATTTTTAAATTTAAGTGAGGGTAAGTTTATTTTGCAGTAAAATGATTGCCTAGGCCTAAAGTCAATCCCTTGCCTTACATCACATATTTTCAGAATGGAAAAAGTTTTCTATTTTTGTTAATCTAGGGAGACGGTGAAGGGCTTTCAAATGCTTTGTATTTAAAAAAATAGGTTATCATCTTGAAGACTTTTTGGGAGAGGGGATAGTGCTGAATTGCTTTGTAAAATATAGGGGTTAGGAGCCAGGCTAATGTGGTTATTGTGGTCATAGATTTTTGCCTGGATCAAAACCACACATGTCAAGAGCAAGTGGAGTTCCAAACATCACATCATTACAATAAATATAATTAACTACTGTAAAGAGGCCAAACTCAGGATTCTGGGAGATTCTAAAGATATTGAAGACTATTATAAAATTATTCTCAAGAACAGAAATTATATGGTTCTTGAAAGTAATGCTCACACTCCATCTGATCCCATCCATTAGAAAATTCATCCTGAATATCCAGTGTCTCAAGCGAGCCCACGTGGCATCCAATCTGGAGGAATTTGTTTGTTTGTTTTGGGTCTGACTTTAACACTGGGTTATATTTCATCATTAGAATCAGCTATTGTAACCAGTTGGCATATGACTGGCCCTGATTGCTTTTGCCTGCTTTAGTTTAATAAAGGCATTTGATTCCAGTGTTGGCAATGCTGACGGAATCGGATGGAACAGGGGGGAAAACGCTTGATAAAATCAAACTTTGCCAAAAAGGTGAAGTACGACTGCTAATTTAAAACATCTTTGGCGATTTTGTCGTAGCTTTACATCGTATGTTATTGTAACTAAAGACCGAACAGACACAACACCAAGAAACTGACGATCAGAAAATTTGCCTGCAGCGGTTTTGATTCCAAATCCAAAAGTCATGATTCTAAATAATGCTTTTGAAACACAACTTTTTTAAACCCCAGTCCTAGCTCAGAAATCAAGTGCTTTCAACACAGTACTACAAAATTAAAACTTTGCAATATTTAGGAAATATTGCAAAGCCTTATCACCTTCTAATTACTCCACAGACACCTAAAATCTGCATGAATGAGCAGGCCAAGTATCCCATGTTGGCTGATTAATTCAGACATCTCCTGCTGAAACAAAGTTTATAGGGGCTCCTGGGTGTGCTGTCAGTTAAACCTCCAACTCTTGGTTTTGGCTCAGGTCGTGATCGCAGGGACCTGAGCTCTGGCTCTGTGCTCAGTGAAGAGTCTGCTTGAGATTCTCTCTCTCCCTCTGCCCTTCCTGCTCGTGCTCTCTCCCTCACTCTCCCTCCCTAAAATAAAATAAAATAAAATAAACAAATAAAAACATTTATAAATTCCCTATTGTCCAACTGCTAAACCAAGGATCTCACTGGGCCTGAATTTTGCTGACAATTTCATTTAAAAATAATATTTTGCTGTCTTTAATTCCAGGAACAATTGCATGCAGCCCTCGTGTTCCTTTACTGGTGAGAATTTTGTAGCCATTCTCATCTAACACGCAAACCTCATGAACTCAGCCCGTCTTGTAGAGTGAGCACCTTAACCGCACTTTGATGCACGTGAGATTAGTGTAGGAATCTTGTCAAATGTTGGTTCTGACTCAGTTGGTTGGGGTGAGACCAGAGCCTGCATTTCTAACAAGCTCTGGTAAAGCCAGTGCCGCTGGTTTGAGGATCCCTCTTTGAGCAGCAAGACCCTGGAAAACCCATTGTGTTGTCCCCCCGGACTTGCTTTTCATCCTGCCCTCCATCTTCCACACAACAGCACCGTCACATCCCATTCGGCACCACTCTCCACTTCTTATTCCGAGACCACATGCATCGGCCTCTCTACCTGCTCACTATAGACAAACCCTATTTGTTGCTAATTCCTGTGAATTCAACCTTGGAGACATCTGGATTTGTGCCCTCCTCTTCACAACATTGCCACTCTCTCTCTCTTTTTTAAAGATTTATTTATTTATCTTAGAGAGAGAGAGCACACACGCAGGAGGAAGGGCAGATGAAGAGGGAGAGAGAGAGAAACGGATTCCCTAATAAGCACGGAGCTCAACATGGGGCTCGATCTTATGATCCTGAGATCATGACCTGAGCTGAAATGAAGAGTTGGACACTCAACTGACTGAGCCACCCAGGCGCCCCTACATTGCCACTCTCTTATATGTGACATCATAGTACCCAAACTTTTCTAAATATCTCCTACCTGACTGGTCTTCTTTTCTCACCACTCTCTTCCCTTAAATGCTCCCCGCCTACCACAATCAGGTGACCTTCTCAGAGCCCACATTCCCATCACAGTGTCACATTGCTCCAATACCTTTCCCTCAATCTAAGACCTTTCTCTCTTTCACAAATGACACACTCTTACCATTCCTTCAGGGTCACCCCACAATTTCTTCTTCTTTCAAAGCTGCCCATCTTCCATTCATGACAGAAAGAGTATTGTCTCAAGGGTCTTATAACATTTATTAATAGATCTATCATGGAACTGGTAACATCTTATAATAATGACTTACTGCATTTTTGTCTACTTTCTGGACCTTAAAATGTTGAAATGCTGGGACTGGGTCTTTCTTGTTTTATCCTCAAAATTTAGCACAGTGCTTGACACTGAGTAGACTCACAATAAATATTGGTTGAATGGGAGATTTTTAAATAATTTAAATGACCTAGTTGATTTAACACAAACGTGCGCTCCAATTTTAAAATATTAAAAAAATATTGAGTGTAAGTCATCTGTATCCATGGTTTAAACAGCTGATTCTATAATTTGAGGATAAATAGCTAGTATTTATTAAACACAAACAATTTGAGACAAGGATAGTTGGAAATATGAAATCTTAATTTCCCAAAAGTACAGTCTTGAATATTTCATTTCAAAGCTTCAGATTTCCAAAATCAAATTAATTTGAGTCCTTATTAGTGAATTTCTATAAAACAAGTTCAGCTGAAATAAAGGATGACTCTGTAAAATGCTGATATGTGCCCATACTATACAATGAATTACTTTCAGTGCAAACTTTTTATTATGTGCCAACCATATTTCAAACACCGGGCTGGTGCTAGAAAGAGCAAGGCTGCTGTCTACCACTGAATTCCTCATGCTGCTGTAGGCGAGGCTTGGTGTTTCCCCTGGTCTACTCAATCCTGTAACAAAATTTACAGAAAGGGTTGACTCATGGCCTATCTCAGGGGTGTCCTTTGAACAAGAGAAGGGCTGTAAAGGAAGGAAAGGATGGAAGGTGGCACTAACGAAAATAGGAAACCATCAGCCACAAAACACATACCAAACGAATGTCCACAGAGAGTGCAATTTCCTTACAATAGCTGTTTACTATCTACACCATATTCTCATACATTCACTTGCTAATCTGACCTGCCAATCGTTCGGGAAAGGAGGTGGAAAAATGTTATTTTCACAATTGGACAGAGACATGGATAATTAAAGGGTCATGTCCAAGGTCATACAGGTACAAGAAGAACCGAGACCCAACCTCATTTGTCCATCTGTTGGCGTACTTGCCCTCTCCCATGGCCCCCTGGTCTCATCCATGTGGTGACCCTGAGACTTTTCAAGGTGGCATCGAGAAGAAATGTGGTCACTGAAGTGCTCACCAGCCATCTGAATGGGAACATATCAAAACATTGCAATTTGACTTGGGGGAAGCTGTGTCTGCTTGGAACCATGTTGTCAACCTGTTTTCGAAATTCTATTTGCTTCATTTTGTTTTGGATTTTGCCTTCCCACTCACTTATATCCAGTCAATGAGAGGAAGTAAAGGGTCTGTGATAAGGACTTACATGGAAATGTGTTATATAAGTTAGGGAACAGGAACATGGGTCAAAGTGGAAATGGAAAATGTGTCAAAATCATCAGTAAGTGGCATTAACGACAAATGCCCTGTGTTGGCATTTGTCCTAAACAAACACACAGAGAAACAAACAGGCTCAGTCGTCTCAATAGGGATGCAGTCTGACATTCACCTTTAGGCGAGAGATCTCTGAAATAATGAAATTAATAAAACAGAGATAAAACAAAGGTGGTGTCAGGCACCATCTCAAGAACGTATCCTGGTGACAAGCACGGTTTTTGCAGGTTGCAATTCAGAATTGAAAACCAATGGGTTAAAATTTTGAAAGACATTTGGGATCTGAACCGTCCCCTTCTTTCCAATTATTCTTCATCTGGATTTGTTTGTTTTCAAATCACTGCCGCAAAACAGCTCTCCGGAAGCACAGGAAAAATATGTGCAATGCGAGAGTCCACAGCTATTATCCTGGCCTGTTTAATCACTTGACCATCTAAATACTATATTTTGATTGTAAAAGTAGTCTCGAGAGATGTCAGATTGAAGGCAGGTAATTTTCTTTAAAGGAAACAAGTAACATAAACAGAACACTGACAGGGCAGAAACCCGTGCCGTCAGAGCCCATATGCTTATATTTTTAGAACAGGATGCAGAGAAACAGAAGGAAAGGGGCCTAGATAAATAAACGAGACACCGTTTGTGACAAGCAAACTTTTTTTTTTTTTTAACCTATTGAACAAACACGAAGACTCCAATCGTCTTTGGCAGGAATGTTACAGGACAAAGCCAAGACAGACAGTCATGCTATTTATGGAGCGATCCAACCCTTTTCCTGAATGTCTTTCTATATAAAAGACAGACCATTAGCAATAGAATATTAAGCAATTTAAACATAATCGCTTGTCCACGTGGAGAAGCCACAGCTGAAATGTATCTCAACAATTACTGACGGGTCTCCACAGTTCTTTATCTCAAAGAGCGAAGCAGGAGCCAAGGCCACATTCTTTTTTTCATCTCCAATGATCCATGATAGATATAAACAAGATAAGGATGATCTGAACCTATTTAATTGATCTGACTGTAATGAATTGTGGCTGGATCTTTTCCCTTTATGCTGTTCTGAAGTCACTGACACTTCAGACGTTCGGAAGCCATCGTATTGAAAAGGCTTATGTCCCAGTCCGAGAGTGGCAGACAGCGGAGCTGTGAGGGGCTACTTTCATTCTTCTTTTCCTTTCCCAGAAAGCCAGGTTCGGGCTTGGCCGTCAGCCCATCAAAATCTTCCAAACAGCTATACAAGAACAAAACGGGATTTCAAATTCTGCATAACAGAATCTATAAAAGCTTCCATTATTTATTTCTTAAATGTGTAGGTAACAAGTGCACACACACGTTTCGTGGGTATGGTTTGAAGCGAACGATGAAAGGACCAAAAGAAATCCCCTTGTTGGCAACTAATAAGGTGTTTGTGAATAAACAGGTAAACTAGATCGCTGATACCAGGTTTTTTTCTCCAGCAACTACCACGCCCCACATCTTGTTATTGCTTTTAACTTCGCCTTGCATTTGAAAGTAGGAACATAAATATGTCTACAGAGCAAAGCGTGTCTTAGGGCTGTGTCTACCCGAGGCAATGACGCCGAGCTGGGGACCCTGAGCTTCAGTTCAGTTTAGCCAGAAGCTCACTGCCGGTTTGCACAGATGCCAAACAGCACAAATTGGGACTTGCACGGAGACATTCATTACGAACAGGAACATGCCTGAGCACCGCTTTATCTAATCTGGCACCGTCAGCAGCTCCCAGGAAACAGCAGTAACACAGGCGTGCCCGCCCCACGCAGCTCCACCAGCGACGGCTCCCCAACACGGGGCTAAAGGTGTGCACAGATCTTCAAGCCCTTCAAACAGCGGCTGGTTATCGGGGGCGACGGGATCCACATAGACGGTCGTGGTTCAAACACCAACTGTCTTAGACACGTTCAAACACACGTGGATTACCTGGTTGACGGCGTTATCTCCAAATAATGATGGACGGCGATGGCATTTTCTCTGCTGATCTCCAGCTGCTGACTGAAGCGTTTTAATTTAGTCATGCGCTCTCAGGGTATCATAAAAACTACAGAGTTATGCAGCCCCAAGTAGCCAGCAGCCTCACAAATGGGGCCAGTCCAAATTGAGATATACCACACTTATAAAATACGTGTGGGATTTCGAGGCGTCAGGATGAACGATGAATTTAGAATATATAATTAATAGTTGTATATTGATTGCCTATGAAAATTCTATTTTGGATGTATTGGGTTATACAAAATATATTCTTGAAATTGACTTCATGAGTTTATGTCTTTTGAATGTGGCTGCTAGAAAAAATTCAATCACATGCGTGGCTCGTATCGGACAGTTCTATAGAATGAGCAATTGTCAAGCCTACAAGTGTCAATTGTGTTCATTTTCACAGCCATCTTGGACATAATTTAATTTTTCAGCTGCATCATAAATTATGTAAGTATTTTGCACAATCTCAAAATAAATTCTTAGGTTGTTGCATTATGGATGCATCAGTTTTATTGTATATCAGATAAGCTATATGACTTTTGCATGTAATTAACATTCGCTGAGGAAAATGTGTGACACTCCACGGACATATGCTAATTAAACAAGTCCACATATTCATTAAAATTAAAAACAAACAAACATGCAGTGCACGCTCACTTTGCGGGAGGCAGTACGCTGCGTTCTGGAGAAGGACAGAGGCAAAAGATAAATACCCTGCCTTCGAAGAATTCTCTGTCTAGGGGAAGGGACTATTTTGCACACAGGTGAAATGACAGCAAAGCAATTGAAGCGAAGGCAGAGCGATGAGAACACAATGTGCATAGAAGCACCTCGCCGCCCTGTGGAATTGTCCTTTTGGATGCCTAGCACTTGCACAAACGTTCCCTCAGTCTTCCCATTGTACAGATGAAAAGCTGGAGGATGGAGGGCTGAAATTACTTGTGCATAGACAGTGGGGAGGCAAGATGCGAACCACACCAAGCTGACCCTGAATCCCATCCTTGGGCCTCTCCACTACAAAAAGCAAATGACAAGAGAAATGCAGAAGGACACTTTGCACAGAAGAAATGCCATTTCTTAGAAAGTCAACTGAAAAGCTCCAGGTGTCCAGGAGAGAGGACTAACTCTGTCTGCTAATCATAGTCTCCTGAAATAAAATAAAGTGAAGGCACAGAAATCTGTTGCATTCTTTGCAATGCCACAATTTTCAGATTTTTAAGAGTCTCTGTCAGCCTGAGTGTCTACAAGCCCTAACATTTAGGTCCGCTGACACCCAAGAGGCAGCTCTATTACCCCCGCACTCATGCTTATGAACAGACCACTCACCAGGGATGAAGTCCTGGAAGCCAAAGTATTCTCTCCTCCCAGTGCTCAGGCATCAGAAGTCCTCCACTTGGGATCCTCTAAAACAAGACAGACAGACTTTCTGCAAGGGGCCAGAGAGCAACTATTTTCAGCTTTGGGGGATAGTTGGTCTGTGCCACCTGTACCCAGCTCTCCCGTGGAAGCATGAAAGCCTCCCAGAAATACAGAAACAAATGGGCGTGGCTGTACATATTTCAATACATTTTATGAATGGACAAAATTCCAATTTTGTATGATGTTCCTATGTCAAAAGACATTATTCTTCTTTGGGGCTTTTTCCAATGATTTAAAGACATAAGAATCCTTTTCACCATGGCAGCCCTAACCACGCCTTGTCTGTGACAGTTGTCTTCTGCAGAGAAACCTCACACCCCTCTCCTTGTGTTTTGGGTGAGATCATTTTTGAGAATCTTCATCTTTCTCTCCCCCTAAATGCAGAAGCCTTCAGAGATAACCTACAAGCACATACTAGCAGGTTAATACTCCTCTTAGATGTGGCAGCAAGAATCGATGAAAATCCTCCAAAATGATCTTCCAGGGCTGGCCACAGTGGAATATGGTGTTTCATTAACAGACGAAGGTGGTGTTTGCACTCTTCACTGAACCGTGTTTAGAAATCCTCAACCAAGAGTTCAAACTGACAAAACTGTTATTTTCCTTCTTCTTTTCATGCTAGTTAGTATTCCTCAGCTCCCCAGAGGAGGAAAAGCATGCCCACGGATCGCATTTCCATATGCACACTGCTTGCCAGGATCCCAGAGTGCCTTCTATTTCCCCAGTAGGTACAAGTAACAGAACTCTTCTAAAAGCTGTTTTATCTAATACTTGTAACAAACCCGGGAGGTAGGTCTTACTACCTCCTGTTTAGAAGTGAAGACTCTGAGGCTGGTTGGGCGCTGGGCACCGTCCTCTCCCTGGGCTGTCTCTGTGCTCTTTTCTCTACCTCTGCCCCACAGCCAGCAAATGCAGCCCCCAGCTCCAAACCCAGCCCAGGACCAGCAGGTTGCTCTGACCCCTGCCTCGGTGCCACTAGCTTACATGCCAGGAAGAGGCATGCCAACAATCAGCTGCATTGTGAAGCAGAATGTGCCCTCAGAGAGAGAGAGGATGGGCTGCAGTGGGGGCAGGGAGGGCAAGAAAACGTGAGAAATTAGAGAGGAGGAAAATAAAGGAGGCAGGAGATTGAGAACTTATTTTGTCTTCTTGTCTTTTCATGCTTACTACTCCTGTAGGCCCTAATCAAGTGTTTTGGGTTTGCTTTTTTTTTTTTTTTTTTTTGTGGAAAGGTAGTTCAAATAGAAGAGGCCTCTAAAACCAGGACAGTCAATGGGTCTGTTTTAGGGTTAGTAAACCCTGAGGATTTAAGCCAGAAAATAATATACTTAAGAGCATGTCAACGTAGTTTTGGGACAAAAGTGTTGCCTCCCCGTACTGAGTCTGGAATGTCAAATTTTCAGGGTTCTGGACATTGGCATTTTAAAAATTGCTTTAATTTTATTAAACTGTATTTTATTCATATGGAAGAAATATTTTCAATACAGACAAAGGAGTTTACATTGTAGAGCCAGGAAGCTTTGATGGTTAATTCCGGTTGATTGCTCTGGTATATTATCATTTGTGAAAAAATGAACTGTGATAATGTTACCATGTCTTGCCAACCTGTCATTAGTAAGGGGGTTAGGAGAAATACTTTCAGCCCAATTATCATTCCAGCTGCTTGTCAATGTCAGTTGTATTAGCACAGCTGAGACTTAGCATTAAACCCGAGCTACAATCAAATGATTGTCTTTTTTTTTTTAAATCCACTATTCCCCCCACATAGAATGATACGTGAATTCTGTTCTCTGAAAAAAAAATATAAAGCCCTAATTAATGTTAATATATATGAGGGGAGCATTGTTTCTCACTTTGAAATTAATCGGATACATCGACACTGATACGAATTGTTTGCATTAACAGAAAAAATGTGGAAGGAAGTACTCGCGGATAATCCAAAATGAGTTTCCCAAATGAACAATCTGAAAAGGAACTTACATTTTGCTTGATGGTTTGACTGAAAAATTGCAAAAGCTCAACATTGGCATTTCAATGCATTAAAGGAAACTTGCAAAGAGTTTTAAGATGACCAGGCCCACTTGCTTTTGATTCTATCAAGACAATTTTGATTTCTAAAAGCCACGGTAATAGGTGACACAGCATCATCTTTCATTTGACATGAATATTTGAAAATATGAGAATCCATTTCAAAAATGTTGAAGCCATACTGTGAAGTTCTGACTCAGGCTTATAGTACCAACAGCCTGGCCAACCCACAGCTGAAATGTTCAAGATCCTGAAAGAAGCTGGGGCCACAGTGTATGTGGATTGAAGCAAACTTCCAAGTACGGAATTTGAGCCTGGAGACCCTCATTCCCACTATGCCCCCTGCCAAATTATAGCCTCCTAGGTCCCCAGTATGGGGTATATGTTTCCCAGAGCACAGGCACTGGATCCATAGGAGTGAGGGAACAAAATACCAGAACATCTATTCATGTTTTTAATCTATAAAAGAAAAAAAAATAAGCTTTTATCTAAAGTGTGTGTTGACTCATTAGCCTTGCTCTATCCATGTTTGCTAGTCAGTTTCAGTGATCATAAGACCTAGTATTAATAAATCAAGCAATATAAATTAGACAGTGCCTTAATAATGCCTTCCCCCCCAGATTCCAAAAAGACCCCTGCAGCCTCCAGATCACAAGTGATGCTAGAAATGCAAACACACGTGAACAATCAGAACACAGGGAAGCAGATCGCAGAGCCGACGCTTCTGTTACTTTAGATGGAAGCCACGTGCTTCCTCGGCTCCTCAGAAGGACTGGTAACTTTGTAATAATGTTTGCTTTTTAAAAGAAACTTGCCAAGGGGATAGACTTCTGAAAAGTCTCTGATATATATTTGAAATATGTTTGGAAATGCAACGAACTACCTGATTCTTTTGCTGGAAACAAAGCATCACATAAAAGTTTAATTTCTGTGCACTTAAAAGCATTGAATATAGGGGCATCTGGGTGGTCAATGGGTTGAGCATCCGACTCTTGGTTTTGGCTCAGGTCGTGGTCTCAGGGTCCTGGGATTGAGCCCAGCAGGGAGTCTGCTTGAGTTTCACTCTCCCTCTTCCTCTGCCTCCCACTTGCTCTCTCTCTTTCTCAAATAAATCTTTAAAAAAATTGAATATATAATTGTTTTTACTAACCTATTAAAATAAATCTTCCAAGCGATGAGCTTCAGTGAACTCTGAATTTGTTGAAAGTAAAAAAGTGCAAACCACAATATCTTCCAATGAGTTTGAAGAACAACTGATTGCCATCAGGAAAGATAGCATTGCCCCTCCTCATGTCAGCGAAACCTTGGTGTCAGACGAAGCCAGTTCTCACTTCTTCCTTGTTGCTCAGTCTCTCTGTGTGATGTCTGCCCACATCATCTCTGGTACCAGATGGGAGAAGTGTCGGGTGCGTGGAAGGATTCGCATACTCATCTGTCCAACACATATTCTTGACCAAATCACTCTTGCATTTTCAAAAATCTTGTAGTGAGGCAGATGACCTGTCATTTAAATTTGAAAGACATGTTTATAAAGCAAGGTACATAAGTGCATTCACTCTATCATGAGGGTTAAGATTAAGATGAGTATCTACTTGCAATACTGACTATTAAAGTTGTGAACGCAGGGACATTTCGCTAAGGACGTAACTTCCGAGGGGCTAAAAGCAAGTGCTGTGGGGACTGGTCCCGACGCTGCATCCTGAGCAAGGTCGTACAGCTTTGACTTTGTATATCACCCTACGTATCTGATCAAAATGCACATCTAAAATCCTAAGGACACTTTATAGTCATACATATAAACTGGAGTCATGAGTGTTTGGAAATAAGTTTAAGGCAAAAGAAAACTGAAGGGAAAATACAACTTAAATTCAAGACTGCCGTCATAAGGAGGTATGCCAAACATCTAAGTTTACTATACATGGTCCAAGTGCTTTCAGCATAGTGTCAGCAGTTAGCACTGGATGGTATAAGCTTTACTCAGAACAAGTCAGTAAATACAATCTTATATGCCACTGTCAAAAATGTATTGCTTATATTAACATTCATTCATTAATTTCACTACATTGGCAGAATGAATTTTAATTATTCTACAATCCAAAGTGCTTGTGTAATATGAATGCTGATGATATTCGGCAAACGTGGAGTGCTCTGTACCTCTTTCCAGAGCTCTAATTGATTAAAATGCACAAAACCTATGTATAAAACACATCACCATTTTGAAGACAGTCACATTATCTACACTCACAAATGAAGACTAAAGCCACACACGTTCATTCGTTTACAAAGAGGACAATTGTTTCATCCTAGAATACAAAACATCTTTCATGAGATTTCTCTTTCAAATGTAATCGTTAAAAAAAGTCTGGTCCTCATTTTCAAAGGATGTATGGTTTGGGGTGTTTCTAAAATGTATACTAACGGATAATTGGCCTTTAAGTGAGTGCTTTAATGCTTTAAATCAAAGCCCTTTGATGACACAATCTTCATTTGAGATATCGAACTCTCTGCTTTGAGAACAGCGAGAAGGAAGGATCTGATGTAAATCATTCTTCTTCCTCAAACCGTGCTCCTTCAGTCCCCTTTGCCCCTGTTTGCCCAGCAAATGATCTACATTTGAAGAAGTTGTCCATCTGGCAGCACCAGCACCTCTTCCCAGCCACATCCTGTCCGTGCTCACATCACTCGCTAGCCCTTAGCCAGTGCCTGGCATCTTGAAGACGTCACAGATTAAATGTTTGTGAAATAGACAAATGTATGAATGAAAAAATGTGAAAAGCATAACTTGTTCTAGGTAGGTCCTTCAGTATCAGAGACTTCAAGAATATCCTTTATTGAGAAAATACTTCTAAAATTATCAAGGAATCAAAAATTTTAACACATGTATACTTATGGGGCTGGTGGCTGGAAACAGCAGAGGAAGGGCAGGACATAATGAAATCATGAGCCCCAGTTCCTAATGATTCCCAAGGACATCTTTAAGACAAGAATTTTAACATTTGGGATTGCCAATAAACAATGTTAGTCTTTAAACCTCATAATACTTCCAGGATCTCCAGCTACTTGGTAGAACTTGTAAAAGTCTATCTCTGTTTCCCAGGTTCCTTTGAAAAAACAAGATACATTTCAATATATGTAAATTCCAAAGTATTATATTATTTTTCTTCCTTTATTTTATTCTCCCCTTGGGCTTTATTATCTTATAATAAAAATATATATATAAATATAAAAAAAATAGGCATAGGCATAGAGAGGAGGGAATAGAGCCTACAAAATCTCCTTGTACAGGATATTATTCTCCACAACAGAAAGGGGGAGGGATGGGATTTTCAAGCTTCTAACTTCTATATCTAACATTACCGCCTGAGAGCCAGCTCTGCCAACAGCCAGACAGGAAAACACTCACGAGAAGATCTTCTCCTTTGTACCTGTTTTACTGCACGAGAGGTGGGAGTGAAGGAGTCAGTGATGGTGAATTACGGCCGACAGAGAGAAGACGGATCTTAAACCTGATAATACACAAAATGTCTCCTTTAGGAATGAATTGTAAGATCTCTCACTGCAATAAGGAAGAAAAATAAGGCATGGGAAGTAGGAAAACAGGTCTTCAGTACAGATCAGGAGAGTTTAAATGGCTGGGGTAAAGCATAGCTATCATTTCGTCCAGAAGTCACAGACCAGTGTTGTTAGCTGCAGACAACAGAATGTCTAGTTTCTCACTCACTGAGGAGTAATGGGATTTATTAAAGAGCTTCAGATGCTGCAAAACATCTCTGGTCGGGAGCAGGGCAGGAAGTTGCACTTGGGTGTAGTCAGAAATTGTAGTCACAGAAATTGAGCAGGGACTGCTGCTCGGAGGCACGCTGGGAAGCGTTCCTGCAGAAAGGTCATTGTCGCCGTGAGCTGCTCTCCAGCACTGTTGGGAATGGTGTGCAGAGAAAGCAGACCTCCCTCCCAGGCTTGAAAACACACACCCCATGCCCCATGCACGTCCACTGCTTCCTAACCTTCACGTCTATGCTTGAACTCACTAGGTGTGTCCATGTGTAGGAACATAGCCAGATATGTGTCTTGCACTCTCTCGCCAGTGGCACATGGAAGCAAGCTAGAGGGCGTCGAGTGTACATTGGGTGAGCCAATGGCGCGATGCTTTCCCCTGTTCTAGGATCTTGAGATACTTCAGTGAACAAGACGGAATAATGTTACTATCCATTTGACTGAGATCATCTTTAGGCATCACAAAGAGTGTGGCGAGCACGAACTACCCCCAAGGAGACTTGGCTCCTAGCCTTGTTCTATCCTGGACCCCTTGAGTGACTTAAGATAAGTCACTTGCTTCGCTGTGCTTTAATTTCCTCAACAAAATTAATGGCTAATAAAATAGGCCCAGTTTAGTTGGTCAAGATGTAAGTGGGAAACAGAATTCACTTGTGACAGATCCAATGAAGATGTTAATAAGGGAACTGCTTACAAAGGTGCGGGCAGATTTAAAGGATGGTGAGGCACCCGAGACAATTCACAGCAAGAAGTTGTTACCAGCCCTGGAGCTGAAAAGATGAACAAGAGAAATAGTGAGTGGAGCCCATTGAGCCCTGGGACTGTGGGGATGGGAAGGCATGGGGAGCCCTGGTTGGGGGGCGGTGGGGGGGGGACAGCCACTCCCAGAGGGTAGCACGTGAGCCCAATCTCTCCCGATCTACCCTGAAACTCCTCGTAGGGCCTCCTGAAGACCGAGCTGGAAAGCCAGCGGCAAGACAGCCTGGAGGAAAGACAGCAGGCAGGGGGAAAACTGCAGAGAAGGGACTGGGGAGAAGACAAGTGGAAAATAACCAACACACCTAAATATTTCACAGAATTATTCCGAGGACTCCAGGAGATCACATGGACACATGTACTTTAGAAAGCATTTGAAGTGTTGTTTTTAAACTGGGGCAATATTTGTACTATGGAGAACCTCTCTTTTGGACATGTTATTCTTTATTCTGCGCTTACCAAGGAATTTTTGATTTTTCTAATTAGTTCATGAGACATAAGGACCGGTTGGAATGAGTTCAAAGAAAGTAAATGAAGGAATAAGATTGAACGGGGTAAGTAGTCGTGGAAGTAGGGGCCAGGGACAGTGTCTTGAGGGAAAAGTTGTAAAACAAAGACTCTCGAGGCCAAATGGAGAGGAGATGAAGGGATGTGGAATTCAGCCATGTGTTAGAAAAGATCATTGCAATAAATCCTTCTGCTTCTCACTTTAAAGTAAATATTATTCTCTGGCTTTAATGTAAATAATAGAGCAGTAATGGGATAGTAATGGCAAGGAATACAATCAGTTCATCAGCTTACACTCTTCCTCTATTTCATACAAGGACCTATTTCTTAATTGTGAAAAAAAAAATGTTTCTAAATGAATAGCATTTCTTCACAGACTAAAAAAAAAAAGGGAAGTTGAGCTCCTTAGTTTGGTAGATATAAATGTTACCAACATAAAAATGAGTCACAGAAACATCTCGCTCATGCTACAGATATTCAGAACAAACTCTTTCCGGGCAGAAAGACCAGCAGATGTGAGCGGTGGCAGAAATTGCAATGACTGGAATCCTGGCTTAGAGAAGGCAGGGCGTTTGCTGACTGATTACGCTATTCTCTCTAGTTGTATTCTTCTGCCGAAGGTGAGTTAAAAACAGAAATGAAACATCCAAAATTCTCTGAAAAGAAAACCTGAAATCCAGGCGTGTTTGTTCATACTTCGGTCAGATGTCATCTGGGCATCTGCAGCTGGAAATGTTAGACTAGGAATCAGACGGGAATGAGACACTCCATCATGTTCTCGTAGCTTCTATTGGCAGCGGGGTCTGAAACTTAAATAGAATCCTTTGTTATTGTGGTGCTTCCATGAGAAATGAAAGCGTGGAACTAAGCTTTAAAAATCCTCTCTAAGTCTGCCTTTTCAAGACTGTTACTTTGGGAGGTGAGATAACTCAGGGCATTGTCACGGTGGCCCTTTGGCAGTGCACAATGAGCCCGTAAATCTCAGCGGATAATGACCAAAGACACGGAAAGTGATTTCATGATGTCAAGAAGGCACCAACTGGATATTAACCGGCTCGCTTAGCCTCAATACAACCAGGTTTATTTACTAAGCAAGAGTGAACTAGAGCCACGTATGGGGACCCAGGCTAGGAAAGAACAAATCTAAGGGTAAAAGCAAGATTGCTCCAGAAGTTACTTGTGTTAAAAAATGGGGTACTAGTGTCTGGTAGGATCATTGTTTCTTTTATGAGGACTGCCTTCGCTTAAAAAAATTAAAATCTCATGGCTACCAAGATACAGGTTTTCCAAAATGCACTGACAACAAATGTATGTTCGCTCCCTGCTGACGTGAAACTCTGCTTCTAGCCTCACATTCTTTCCTGTAGATTTGAAGTCAATTCCCCATCATGCTACAGATCTGTTTCAGGTCAGCCTTATGAATGGACACCATTTACGCCATTCATCTAGCAACTTGCCTTTCTTGAGCAGCATGAAATATGAAGACTCATTGTATTACGCTCTGAAGGTAAAAGCTGTGGCTAGATTGACGAAATAATTATGTAAATAATGGCAGACGTCTAAGGAAGACTAATGGCTGAAAAAGCTGAATAACATTAAAAAGTTAATATATTTAATGTTAACCTTTGTAGCTTTCAGTAATAATTCAAATGTAGGAAAATTGTTGTAGAAAGCATAGTAATATTAAAGCAAAGAGAAGAACGGCATGGTAATAAATGAATCCCCCAGTTTTCCGGGAAACTAGCAGGATATTATTTTTACTTTAACACTAAAAGCTAAACACAAGATTTTATTAATATTGAGTGCCATTCTTCTTTGTTGTGTTGGACGTACCTGGAAAGTGGAGACTTTTAATTTCTGACTATTTATTTTGATCAACAACCTAAAACATCTCAACATAAAGGCTTAAAAAACAAAAATTGCTACAATATAAAAGAGAAATAATAATTTAAAGACCAAAATGCAAGAGACTTGGTGGATTTTTCAGGAACACACAGTGAGTACTTTATTAAAACTACCCAGCAATATTACATAATTACACATAAATTATATTTCCCTCCCAAAAAAAAAATATTAGGGACCAAAGATAACACAAGGGCAGAAGAGATTAAAGGGGTGGCTAGATGATGTCCTTTGTGTTCATCTCACGAATGAAAGATGATTGGGAACGAGACAAGGAGCAAGGAACTTCACTAAGAAAGATAACAGTCTCCGGAAAAATTCTGGGTTATTGGAACAACCAGGCCAATCTTGACTTGGAGAAAGGGTTCGATTTCTCATTAGGGTTCCTTCAGGTAAGACTGGAGATCATCTCACAGAGAGAGAGAGAGGGAGGGAGAGAGAAAGAGGAAAAAAAAAAAAAGGCGATTAGAAGGAGGTTGTTTTCATCTGGAAATATCTAGAATACCAAAGATAAATATTTGAGAATGTACGAACGGGCCCCTAACTCTTTTGCTGCTGCTTCTCCTCTTCGCGTTTGGATTCTCTGCCAAGGAAAGCTGACTTAAAAGCATTGCTCACATTCTGAAAAGGAAATGTGTAGAGCTGCATTTTTCTATCTCCTCAATAAGACAATAAAGACAGCAGTCACTGGACCAGCCTGTGTACAGCTAGAGTTCTCCTAAACCCCTTAAGAAGATTTTTTTTGGAATATCCATAAGTTGCCTAGTATTTGTTGCCTGTGACCTAAAGAGCCTAAAAGCTTATCTCTCGTTTTCCATTTTAAATAATAAAATATCTGTGAGATCAGGGAAACAGATCTGTTTTAGGCGTTGTGTATTAGAGGTAAAAGCCGATGTAAATTCAATTTTTTAAAAGATTTTATTTATTAATTTGACAGAGAGAAACAGCCAGTGAGAGAGGGAACACAAGCAGGGGGAGTGGGAGAGGAAGAAGCAGGCTTCCAGCGGAGGAGCCTGATGTGGGGCTCGATCCCAGAACTCCGGGATCACACCCTGAGCCGTAGCAAGACGCTTAACGACTGCGCCGCCCAGATGCCCCTAAATTCATTTCTGTACCAACAAAATATATGGGGTTGAATGAATTCCCCTAGGCTTCTGGATTCTGAGAGACACATTTTCTCTTGTTGGGCTCTAAAAGCAGCAGAAAATAAGCAAGTCATGGAAAAAGTAGACATTTGAGAACACACTTGACTGGCTTACTATCGAGGATTCTGGACAAATAAAATATTAATGCCACACCTTTGTAATGATGCTAGAAAGCTAGAAACATATGACTTACACAACAGTCTCTCCAGGAGCCATATTGTAATGCAGGCACTATGAGGAGCATATCTGCTTATTACTCCCCAAACACATTACATTGCTTGGTTCTAGTCTGCTAGCTTGAATGCATATTGCTCCCTGGAAAGAGCTTACAATTCCCTTTACAATGCATTTACAGTTGATTAAAGAATGGATTTGCAATTCAGAGTCTATAATTAGAGCAAAGGGTCTCTATAATTTTAGTTACCCTCATCCAGTAATGATGATGTTATGGAGATTAGCCACTATTATAAGGACCCTTGGCCACTAAAATGATTACTGGAAAACATGTACTGAGTTTAGTAGCCCATTCTTTTACCACAGGAAGCCTATTATAAACAGTGTTATGCAAGGCTACTAGACAGGAAAAATGAGATTAACAATTAACACCTTGCTCAAAGGATTAGTATATCTCTTATGCTGTGATGACTTGGATTCTAATTAAAATCCTCAGAGGGGTGTGTGTGTGTGTGTGTGTGTGTGTGTGTGTGTGTGTGTGTGTGTGTAGACATGTGCCCACACGTATATGTGCCCTTTTCCAGGTGCTTGGCACTTGCTTGGAGTTTTAGAAAAAACGGGTTGGATCATGACATAAGCTGGAAGCACACCTTTTCACGAGGAGGGATTTCTCATTGCTCTTTAACCCGAAACCATGTAGTGTCTTCTAAGAAAAGTCTCAATATTAAAGTATTTAACTCTCCTATAAATCTTTTTGGTTTTTATATATGATGCAATTTCACCACTGATTTATGTAGTCCTTCCCATGGGGTTCTGCAATTCCGTAGTTTCACAACATTTTATGTACACGGGGTCTATAATGCTTTACAAATCACGGTCCATCCACTCCAGAATTATGGCTGTAAAACCGTGGTACGGGTGTGGGCAAAAATTGTAAAATTTCTATTTACATTGTTAAAAATTCATCCTTTTCTAATTTCTGTTTGTGACTTTTAAAGTGCATGTATAATTGGTGTAGTAGCACATGTTATTATATAATTTATAAATAATTTGCATATATTAAATGTGTGCGGGGTTTCTTTTAACTGAAGGAGTTTGCAAACAAACAAAAAAATATTTCTCATCTTTTTTTCAATCTTTGTCAGCCATGTGAACTTATGAAGAGACTCCAAAGTGTTTCTGCTCTCACCCCTTTTCCTTTTCTGAATTCAAATCGGTAGGAAAACAGGGAAATTTAAATTCATTTTCTCCTCATATTCCTAGTTATTCTTGGATAAACTGAGTTAGAATTATTCATATTCTGGTTAAGCCATTTCATTACTGGGGTGAAAATGATAATAAGAAAGAAGTGTTATAAATAATATACATTAGACAGTGACTAAGTGCCATGTTTCAGGGAAGTAGAGAAGATTATAGGAAGAATGAAGCTTTACTTTAGGCTTCATTAAAATTTTGAATAACATCTATATAATCTCAGTCAATGGGAAATGGGCGAGGTTACTAGACAGAAGAGGCAAGGAAAAAACCTTCTTCAAAATTGAGAAAAATCAAACAGATTCAAATCTGAGACCACGGTTTAAGCATCATAGTACCCCTGGGCTTAGCTCAGCGCCTGGGACATGGTCTGTGTTCAGTAAACGTCTCTCTCTTTTTTTTTTTTTATAACATTTTTTTATTATGTTAGTCACCATACAGTACATCCCTAGTTTTTGATGTAAAGTTCGATGATTCATTAGTTGCGTATAACACCCAGTGCACCATGCAATACGTGCCCTCCTTACTACCCATCACCAGTCTATCCCATTTCCCCNGACTTATTTCACTTAGCATTATCTCCTCCAGTGCCGTCCATGTTGCAGCAAATGTTGAGAATTCGTTCTTTCTGATAGCTGAGTAATATTCCATTGTATATATGGACCACAGCTTCTTAATCCAGTCATCTGTTGAAGGGCATCTCGGCTCCTTCCACGATTTAGCTATTGTGGACAATGCTGCTATGAACATTGGGGTGCATATGGCCCTTCTCTTCACTACGTCTGTATCTTTGTAAACGTCTCTTAAGTAAATAAATGAACACATCTATCATATCACTGTAAACAGTTCAAAGATTTAAACACATGTCAGAAATAGTAATACAACTCTTGGTGATTTTTTTAAAGTTGAAGATGCATAAGATACAGAGTAGAGAAAGGGCAGACGGGGATTGCATGTAGTTAAGACCACTTCACAATGGGGTCAATCCCGAGCAAGGTTCAAGGTCCGATAGAACCAGGGAGTATCTACTCTAGAAACACACACACTTGAAAGAGCCACTTTTTTCCCCTTTTAATTTCGAGGGGAATTTTCTATATATTGAATATAATTCTTTGAATAATGACAAAGAAATAACATAACAGGAACCTGCGACTTTTTCACTTCACGTCACAGACGTTCTGCATGACATTTTGTTTAGGAATTTTTGAACCTATGGATGTCAATGACGTTGCGCCCAAACAAATGATTATTTGATGAAGGAAACAGGAGCGAGCGCAGTGAAAATGGTCTATTAATGATAAAACAGACTGCATAGCCAAACAAACATATAGGCACAGTGATATTTCTAATGGTAGGTGGGAAAGATCATTTTAAACAAGATCTAGGATTGATGGAAGGAGAATTCCAAAGTTATTGTAGGAAAAAAAAAATGAACTGTAGTATGATCTCCTGAGGTTTAAAAAAAAGGAAAGAAGGAGGATCACAAGCCGAACAAGAGTATGAATTGTTTCTATAAGAGTAATAATTAGATTTTAATTATAGGTAAAAGAATGTTAATAAAAATAATTAAGTAAATAGAATAAAAATTGCTATGTAAACAAGTATGTTTACCTTTTTAAAACAATGGTATTTAATAGAATATTAGTTATTATTTCAAAGATGAAGTCATTCCACACTTTCCAATATACATGAACTTTTTCATCCTTACATAATGTGTAATTAAAACATAAAGAGAGCCAACAGAGCTCATAGCAAATTCTCAACTGATCAAAATATAGAATATTGAGGTTTTGTTGTTTTTTTTTTTTTTTCAAGTTAGGAAACTGGACAAGTTCTGTCTAGAAAGCATAAGTAAGGAAGAGATGTAGTAATTGTCTAGAAAACCTTTTGCAAACATGGTGGAGTAAATGAGGCCAACCAATCATTCCTGGCCCTCTCAAAGGACAAAACTAGTCACAGGCCTGAAAGGATGTGAGAATAGTACAGTTTAAATGCATTATCACGCTCCTCTGATATGAGCACATGAATGAGAATTGATCTCTGGATTGCTTTCAAATGATATTGGCATTCTGAAAATTTAAAAATCAGAGGGGATAGCTTTCTAAAATGTGTTTGATTACTCCAGGCTTCTACAATAATTTAGGATATGCTGCACAAAACAAAAAGAATGGGCCCATTTCATAAGAGAAAAAAAAATTCTTCCATTTTAAAATGATCTTTGAATACCAGTGGTATTAAATTTGAAAAATGGGTTTGCCTTTGAAGATACCTTTATTGTAAAGTGACATAATAATCAAGATAGAAAGTTTAGTAAACAATAGGAAATTTTTTTTTCAATAAACACTTCGAATTTCACCACTAAGAAATATGTGAATTTTTCTTTTCCCTTTTTGTCACTATTCTTTGGAAATTGATTGTACACAGAAAGTTTTTTTCTTTTTCATTTCAAAAAAGTGGTTCTCAACCCAAAGCAATTTGGCCCCACCATGGGCGTTAGAAACGTCCTGAGACACAGGGATGCTACCGACCTATGTTTAGAAGCCAATGGTGCTGGTAAGCATCTTACACAATGCAGGACAGACCCCACAGAAGGTAACCATCTGCCCCAAACCTCCATAGTGGGAAATATTTGAAGTAATAACATAAGCATTTTCAAAAATTATTTAACTTATTTTAAGATATTTCAATAGTTGCATGAGATGACATCACGATTTATCGTAAGATACTTCACCCTTTCACATTTGTTCAAACAAATGATATTTAAAAATTTTAGTGTTCCCCAATATTTGTCAAATATCAAATTTGATTTTTGATTTAATTAGAGAAAACGCCATGGTTTTTCTTTTACCCTTCACTTAAGTCTAAAGACTCTGCTGAGTTCATGTTGTTATTTTTATTCGATAATGTGAAATTTGCTTCCCAAATGCTTGAAGAGAATTTCATAATATTACAAACCCCTCCACTCTCTAATAACTTCTAAAAATAGCCATTTACATTAAGGGCCTGATACTCCTCATACCCTCTGCTGACTGAAAAAACCAATAGATTCTAAAGTTGGTTTGCTTGATAAATGGAAAAAATGGCCCTTCATATACTCTCAAATTAAGCCATGTTACAGCCATTTTATCAAGTCTCAGCTAGTTGCTGCTTTGTTCCTTCTTTACTGAAGCAATATAACATTATGTATGAACAGCTCACGCTCACATCTTGCCAAAAAAACCCCAAAATTTAAAAACCCAGATTGAAGACATGATTGAAGATTTTAGATATTTTCGCCAATACACAAAACCACTTATTTTCTCCCATCCTTATCAATTTTCCTAAACGTACAACTTATCAGATTTATAGCACTGTTTCTACATGCCGCGAATCATTGGAACATAACAGAAAAAATGGTTTTTTGCGTCATTGTGTAAATGCCAGTGTGAAGGGTACTTTTGTGAGAAATGCAACATAGGTTTCTTTGTGATGTTTTGGTATTTTTCTGATGATATCATGCACACTGATCATATTTTTCATGCCCTACTCCTTGAGCCACAGATTACCTTTTCCAACAAGAGCTGAATCAAATGCTTTGATGGGAAAATACAAAGGCGAAATAGGGCTTATCCCCCTGCCCCAAGTGAATACTGTCAGAATAGAGCCCCAGTTGGAATTACTGCTATCTGTTGGGTTCTCTATCCAGGTGCTCCCCAGAACTGTCTGGAGCCTGTAAGGACAGACCAGCATATCTATGACAGACCCCCACATTGGTTTCAGGACGTGGGGGAGAAGAGGCAAAAGGTGAGTATAGAAAAGATGTCATTTCTGGGGAAATGTTTCTATCACCTTCCCTGAGTTCAGACAATGATTGCAGTGAATAAGTTCACTGCCAGCTTTCTTTTCTGATTTTTACCTGCCTGAAGATAAGAGTCATGTTCAGCCTCCCTCATATACATGATAAGATAAAATGGAGTAAGAAGCATTCGTGTACCATATTCTTTATCACAATAATTTTCTGTTGTCTGTGTGTATGTGTGAGAAACATCAGCATATGTCCAGCCATATTAGGGATGTCCTTTTGCTAGTGTTTGCTAATCCTACTGGTTACCTCCTGACCTTACGGTCTGATCAATATCTTTGAAAACAGTGAGCCTATTTCCTATTCCGCTATGCCAGCTGGAGTCTAACTGTCTTCCTTTCTCTTGGTGCCAGTTTGGTTGTGAAGGCATCATTCTAATCAGGGTAGAAGCTCTCCTCCAGGAGGAAGTGATTCCACGAGGGTAAGTGACCTGAAATATGCACGCCCACGCTCCATCATCCCCGAGTTCACCAGGAGCCAGAGCCTCCCATGGACCTTCATTTTACTCCGGGCCTGATTCTCCGTAGCTGTCCACTCACCAACAGTACGCTGCTCTTGGCAACTGGACGTTTCTTTCCTTATCAAATGAGTTGCATTTTTTTCACTGTAAACTATATCTTGCATTTGAAGTCGATTTTCAAAATAAGCATAGGTACATGTGACAGAGATTTACCTCAAACTCTTATCATCTGGTGTCCTAAATTTATCTCTCCATTACTTTCCACTGTTAATATTTTTCACTCTAAAGGGTAGGTCTATGTATTTACAAATGTTTTAATTAAATGCGTTCAGAAACTAAATAAACAATATCGAGGGCTGTTTTATTTAGAGATTGCTGGAGACATTGGCAGTAGTGCGATCTAATATAGCACATATCAACTGTGGTTCACAGATCGTTGATGATTAATGCAGCTCCATGTTAGGAGGAAACACCCCCAGTCCTTCACAGGGGAGGAGCACTCACTTGTCTACCACTTCCGGTTTCTCTCTCTGCCTCCTTGCTTATGTCATACATGAGTATTTGAGCAGACTGGGAGTTAGGTGAAGACTGGGGATCCTAACTCCGCCCCTCTCCTCCTCATGAGGCCAGCTACCTGCAGGGGTGAGTATTCTGGGGTCGCTCTCTGTCATGTTAGATTTTGGGGTAAAAGCGCTGCCCTCAGATAAGAGGCCAGTAGTTCTCTAGAACCTTCTGGAATGGTGTGGTTAAGTCTGTGTGATGTAGAATTCAGGGTCAGAAATCCATTGTTACCACATACCCAAGGCAGTCCTCCAGCCTCGCCTTGACCTGAAAAGGAGTCGTCTGCATTTTCATCTACATGATTTTCCACCTGTCAGTTGGTTCCTTGAGCCTCTTCAAATACCACAGAAGCTTCACTGATGGTCACGTCTCCCTGTGGATTATAAACAAATACATTCTTCCACTCAAATTCCTAAGGGTTGCTGGGAAGATTTATCCTTATGAAATAGCACTTTTGCTGCCCTTGGGTTCACAGACTTTAAGCAAATTTCTTCTGGCAGAATTCAATTCATTTCTTCAAAATCTGTTTGGATCTTGAGTTACAAACACACATGCCCTTTCTCTCAGCTTAATTACATCTTGAAATTTGATTGGAATGAGCTTCATGTCTGTCAAAGTTATCCACGTCTGGGGTGACTAGACCAACCTGCTGAGGCTAAAAATGCTCACAGAAAATGTTCTCCATTTTCAAATTCAATCTATCTATCGATTGTCTCTCTTACAGTCGTCCAAACTGTGAAATTTGTTTTATAATTGAAGCATAATTCATAGGCTGTGAAATGCACAGGTCTTAAATGAACATTTTAGTAAGTGTGACAAATGCACACATCCTTGTAACCCACACCCAATCAAGATACAGAACAATTCCTCCCTCCAAAAAGGTCTCTCGTGCCCTTTTACCCATCAGTTCCCTACCATGGGGGCTACTGTTATTTGATTTTTATCACCGTAGTCTGGTTTTGCCTATGCCCTTCTGACCAAGTTCCGCAGGTTCGCTGAACCCTTGTCTGTGGGCTCCGCTCTGGTCTTCATCTCACACAAGGATGGCACTGAATGGTTACTGCTTCGTGTCTTATAACAAATGGCAGAAATCCCTGATCGGCTTGAGAACTTCCTCAAAAATCATCCTAATACTGAATTGTGCTGTTGACAGTTGTTTTGAGCTGGGGTTTATCGAATATGATCTACAAAATAGCTACCACCCATTCGTTATTATCCCAGAAATGGGGTTTCATTTTCTAGGAATGTGTATCCATCTCTGTTTAATCTCTGAGTGCTGCTCACTCAGCTGGCTGCGGATTCTTCCCACAAGGGGTGCCAAACTTAGAAAAACAAAGACTAAGCAAACAGAACTGGGAGCTCAGT
Organism: Ailuropoda melanoleuca; assembly: GCF_002007445.2. NCBI lineage: Eukaryota > Metazoa > Chordata > Mammalia > Carnivora > Ursidae > Ailuropoda > Ailuropoda melanoleuca. Next base: position 134,955,689 of record NC_048224.1, read on the forward strand.
TAAATTTGAAGTTCTGACAAACAACTAATAATATTTTAGTCTAAGGATGTCTCAAATATTGCAAGAGACATACCTATCTTTTAAAAAGTTATTCATAGTTTATCAGAATTTCAAATTCATCCTGTATTGTATCTGAAAACCCTATCCCACATGAGCTGTGTTCCACTAATCCTACAATGAGACAAATATTATAATTCTTTTGGCAGGAAAAGCAACTTCTCTTAGGAGGACCAAACTGAAAATAGATTTTCCCAACAGGATGAGTCATGAGGCATGATACATCCTATGGAACACAATTAAACATGGTACTGGCTACAGTAGTTCATCAGTAAAACCTTTAACTTTTTCATGAGACTCTTTCCTGTGCAAGTTTCACTATAAGGCAGTTATGCAAAAAGTGAACTGAAGTCTACACCAAAGACCCTCAGCTCCGTTAGTGGCTCTTGGGAGACTCTTAGAGTAAGTCCTGGTGAAATATTGACCTCCATGTGCTTCCACTGGCCCTGTTACTACCACTCATGCTGTTACTATGACTTATCTTCAACCCTCTACGCAAGGCTGGGGTTCTCAACACTGTGTATTGGAATCACCTGGGGAAATTTCACAACTCCCAATATTCAGGTTCAATCTCATAAATTAGGTCAGAAGTTCTGGGAGTGGGTCTAAGGCATTTTTAAGCAACCTGGGTCACTGCAGTATGCAACCAAGATTGAGAAATAGTACCAACCCAACAGGCTGCATTCCATACATTGACAACAAACGAGGGCTGGCTCTTGCTCCAGCTGTCCCCTCCCCAGTAAGCAATTCACAGTGATCTCTTTACCTCTTGCTTTTCTTTGTTCCAGTCTGCTTCTTTTATGATTTTGCTTTCTTCTGATTCATGACTCTATCCTTTCTTTTTAAATTTGGTGTTTGAATGTGATCTCTCCAGGTTCTGAGTCCCAATATCTCTCAAGGGCTTGACTCAAGTTCCCTCTCCAAATTACTTGCTTTTCTCTGCTAGCCTGCCAGCCTCTAAGAGCCCACTGCTAAGTCTGCTGGTAGCTAGGATCACAGCACGGCCAGCCTGCCCAGGCCCTGTGCACAGAGGAATTTCGGCAGTTCCATTCTACAGGTTGCCAATATCCATCCTGTGAAGGCTTCCTGAGCACTTATAAATATTCTTTCTAACTAATCAAAGGGAAGATTTAAGCCTTCTGCCTCCCTCTAAGGACGCCAGATAATAGAATTCCTGGTTCATTACAAATTAAGTCACAAATTATGTAGTGGAAGGGCAGACCACAGGAAAACAAAGAGCCAAATATCATATGGTAATCACTCGGATTTTCCAAGCTACTTGTAGCTGTCCCCTGTGCATGGCTGGGAAAAAGCTACATTTCTTTAATAAATAACGCAATATCTATACAGAGTTTGGGAGAGAAACATTTCCACTCCCTCCCCCCACACACATGCTCTCTCAGTTTTGGTAAATGAAGGGCATTTTTTAATTAGCACTTGTTATTTGGGCTTTCAATTTAACAGAGAAACTTACATAAATAAAATAAACTTGTAAACAGAAAGCATTAGAAAATTTAGCTCATTAAACAGAATAGGTGGTCAAGTAGGACTATTTGTACCACAGAAAATGTTGAAAGGGGTAAGTTATTGCTTTACACAACTTTCAGGTGGATGACAAAAGGAAAAAAAAAAGGGAACAAAAGAAACAGTAAAATTCCAGCCAAGTTGTCTTTTTAACACTTGATTTGGAAAACGCATAAAACACATGTCTCTCTTAAATGAATTTTACCATATATGGATTTTTAAATGTGACTAATGCTCATATTTCTGAGAATTATTCTTGGCACTGAATCTATTTAGATACCACCTTTCCGCCAAGAGAAACACTCACCATCATACGCCTTCCTAGATATTGTACACAAAAATACTATAAGGTGCACCATGGGTTTTGATATAAATGCTATCTTATTTTAAATACCTAAAAGGTTACTTTGGAATTATATTGAAATTTATTTCTCCATCATTATACTTAAAAAAGTGCTTCCCTACAGTTAAGAAATAATAATCTTTTACTACTCTATGTCACTTTTTCTCCAAAGAAACACAAACAAAAAAAACCCCAATGCCAGTTACTTTACACATATGTATGAAAAGAAAACAGAATTCATACAAGCTAGAAACATGTCCATATCCTGAAATGCCATCAGTCGAAGAATGGAGTGATTTTTGACTATTTATTTTCCCCTGAATAGCTAAGAAAATGTAATATTGCATGTACATTTAAACAAAACTTTCTCTATGGTGGAACATACACATATATATTCAAAGTTTAATTCAAGGTGTTGACATCATCCTTTACACCACTCGATACAGTCTGGATCTTGGTTTCCGCAGGGATTACTTCAGCAATAACTAGTAAGATAACTTGGCTCAGGGCACTGCCTCTAATTGAATTATTTATCCTGAGAATCAAGGCATAAGTGTTTTAAACAGGGTTCCACCAGGGACACTCACACTTAAGACAAATTGTCAGTTTCCTGTTTCTCTTGGTTTCTCAAAGGGACGTCCTGCCCCAAATAAAGCATGGTTCTAACCTAGGGGAGTACTTTGCACCCTTAACTGAAGATCTGTTCCTCTGTAGCAAAAGCACACATGGAACAGTGATGAGGAAGCAAATGTGAGTCTATCCATCCAGCCAAGTCAATAAAATCAACTCTGGAAATAAGGAGATATTGGACTTGTAGGCTCATGTCTCTCACCTTTATTCTTCTATCCCACAGGACGCATGGAGCATCAGTACGTTAGTTCTGCACTGTGGGCTGGGACACCCCTCTGCCATTTTAAGGCTTTAGTGTCATCCTGTGTCAATGTTCACGAAGCAAGGGGTCAAAAGTTCATATTTGAAATTTCAAATATTCATACATTTTATTTAAAAGAGTAAGCAAAATATCCGTTACCAAGAAGCTACCTAGTACCTCAATGTATACACTTTAAAATTTTAGAAGCATACGAGCTTACAGAATGCAGGTAATGAAATGGTCCCTGAAGATGGACTTTTTTATAAGAAAAATGAGCATGCAATGGGGCTGTAAAATTAACTGTACATTCTGCAATTGTCCACCAAAGAGGGGAAAAATGAACTAATGGACATTTTCAAACAAATATGGTTGAACTTATGTTAAATGATGGTGTACTCAAACCCTAGCCACTGCTTAGCTTAGAGCAGATGCTATAAACCAACTGGCTGCAAGGGGCTTTGGTCAAACGTTGGAATTGGCACACGGAGCTCTCCAGATTGTTAGGGCTGTGGCACACTTGTGGAGGGTGAGACCTTGATCCATATTCTGAAACAGACCTTTGGTTTAAGGGGATTACACCCAATTCCTCTTAAAAGACAAATCTGAACATGGATAATTAGAACACATAAAGATTTCGAAATGTTTTGGAATGGGAAGGAGCAATCCTGCACAATGCCTGACACCTGAGAGGCCTCACACAAGCAAAAACTTGGTAGATAATCAGGAAAATAACAACCAGTGTTGACACTGAACCAGTCTCTTCACTGGAGCACTGTTGCTCTGATCAAAAAAGATTTTTCATACTGCCTCTGCCATATTGTCCAGTCCAGGTGAATGCATGAGGTCTCTCTCTTAAAATTCAAAACTTATTTGATCGAGCTAACAGTCACTTAGAAGAAAGGCAATGGCAAAAAAGACTAACACATTTTTCCTGAAGAGTAGTAGGCGAACCAAAATAGGGGGCGGGGTGGGGGAGCTGACTAGAATGGCAGATCCAAAAGAAACCAGCACAGCAAGAGTGCTCTGAGAAGCCAGGGGATAAGACTAGGCAAACAGAATCCTGAAGACAAATCATGAAAATCGCCAATTTTGTCTAAAGCTGGGGAATAAATCCACTTTGCATCTTTCTTGGAAACTTAAAAACATCTCAGTGCTATACTAGGTGATATCCTCAGGTGAAACTGTTTTTTTTTTTCTTAAAAATTGAACTCAGTAAAATACCATACTGTCTCCTTTAGTTATTTACTCTGTGGCTTGAGTCAAATAAATCCCACTTAACTATTTTCCATAATTTAGAAAAGAATGATGTTCATTTTTAATTTTTTCTTTCCAAATTTTTACTTAAATTCCAGTTAACATACAGTGTAATAATAATTTCAGGTGGACAATTTAGTGATTCATCACTTTCATATAACACACAGTGTGCATCATCACAAGTGCCCTCCTTAATACCCGTCACCCATGTAGCCCATCCCCCCTGCCCACCTCCCTTCTAGTAACTATCAGTTTACTCCCTATAATTAAGAGCCTGTTTCACCAAAAATCATAAGATACCTAGGAATAAAGCTAACCAGAGAGGCAAAAGATGTATACTCTGAAAACTATAAAACACTGATAAAAGAAATTGAAGATGCCACAAAGAAATGGAAAAGCTTTCCATGCTTATGGGTGGGAAGAAAAATGTGTTAAAATGTTATACTACCCAAAGCAGTCTTCACATTTAATGCAATGCCTATCAGAACACCACCAGCATTTTTCACAGAACTAGAACAAACGATCCTAAAATTTGTATGGAACCACAAAAGACCCTGAATAGCCAAAGCAATCTTGAAAAAGAAAAACACAGCTGGAGGCATCACAATTCTGGGCTTCAAGTTATATTTCAAAACTGTAGTGATCAAGACAGTATGGTACTGGCACAAAAACAGACACATGGATCAATAGAACAGAATAGGAAACCCAGAAAAGAACCCACAACTATATGGGTTCCTTTATCTTTGACAAAGCAGGAAAGAATCTCCAGTGGAAAAAAGACAGTCTGCTCAACAACTGGTGTTGGGAAAACTAGACAGCAACGTGTAGAAGGATGGAACAGGACCGCTTCCGTACACCATACCCCAAAATAAATTCAATACGGATTACAGACCGAAATATGAGACAGGAAACCATTAAAATCCTCGAGGAGAACACAGGCAGTAACCTCTTGGACACTGGCCATAGCAACATTTTTCTAGACATGTCTCTGGAGGCAAGGGAAACAAAAGCAAAAATAAACTATTGGGACTACATCAAAATGCAATCTTCTGCCCAGCAAAGGAAACAGTCAACAAAACTAAAAAGCAGCCTTCTGAATGGGAGAAAATATTTGTAGATGACATATCTGATAAAGGATTAGTACCCAAAATATATAAAGAACTTATCAAATTTAACACCTAAAAAAACAAATAATCCAGTTAATAAATGGGCAGAAGACAGGAATAGACATTTTTCCAAAGAAGACATGCAGATGGCCAGCAAGCATATGAAAAGCTGCTCAACGTCACTCATCATCAGGGAAATATGAATCGAAACTACAACTAGATATCACCTCACACCCATTGGAATGGCTAAAAATAACACAAGAAACAACAGCTGTTGGTGAAGATGTGGAAAAAGGGAATAAGTTTGCACTGTTGGTGGGAATGCAAACTGGTGCGGCCACTTTTGAAAACAGTACGCAGTTTCCTCAAAAAGTTAAAAATAGAACTATGCTACAATCCATTAATTGTATTACTAGGTATTTGCCCAAACAATACAAAAATACTAAGTTGAGGGGCACCTACACCCTGATGTTTATAGCAGCACTATCAACAATAGCCAAATTATGGAAAGAGCCCAAATGTCCATAGACTGATGCATGGATAAAGAGGATGTGATAAATGTATATGATGGAATATTACTCAGCCATCAAAAAGAATGAATTCTTGCAACAGCGTGGAGGGAGCTAGAGAGTATTACGCTAAGTGAAATAAATCAGTCAGAGAAAGACAAATACCACATGATCTCACTAATAGGTGGAATTTAAGAGATATTCATTTTTAGGACAAAATGGTGAAGAGTTTAGCAAAGAAAAGTTTGGGATGACATTTTAAAGGTGGCAAGAAGTATCCCAGGCAACCCCCAAATCTATGGTTTCACTCTTTGTCTGAATTTGTCACAATGTGAATTCTTCTGTTACCACCAGATACCTTATTCTCATTATGAAATGCCTTTGCCCCTTTATATTTTTGATCTAAAGTTGGGCAAAAGAAAATTAATAATAGATAAAATAAGACCAAGAAATCCCTTAGGACTGCAAAAAAGCTGGCATTTTCAAAACTATCTTTAATAAATAGCAAGAGCATAGAAAAAGGAAAAGACAGTTGTGGAAGACCTCCTGAGTACCAGCTCTGAATCATCACAGCACCCATCCTTCATTTCCAAAGGGATGATACACCTTCCTTAGATGCAACCTCTAGAAGCTTCTGGGCCTTGCACTGCCTGCCTTTTCCACTAGACAAAAGCTCTCTTTCCTCCTTCCTCAAACCACCTGCTAACCTCAAGCAACCCCCAAAAGTATCATATTTGACTGTAAGACAGGAGCGTGATCATGTGATCAGTATTAATGGCCACGCCAATGCCCTGTGCGTCTCCAGAATCCACCTGACAGCACTTTCTAAAAGCCGTATTTAAGGAAGCCAAACACCTGGTGTTCTCCAGGGTGTTGTACTCCTTGGATCCCTTCATATGAAAATGGGGATCTCCGCATTGCCCAAGCTTTGCTCTGGAGAAGATCATACAGCCAGTGCGATTTGACATCTTTTCTGTTTTTCTGCTGTAGAATAGGCAATTCGCAACAACTGATCGGACCCATGAGGATAATCTGAATCAGTAAAAATAAACAGGTTGTCTATGTCTGGGCTTTGTATTTAAATGAGAATTAAGTCCTTTATTGCTTTATAATAATACTAGTAATTGCTCAATAATTACCTTTTGTTCAAAACGGGGAAGGGGGGGACTTAGACGCCTGCATAGAGCCTCAAGTATCTCACACCAACGCCACTGATTGAACAAAAGAAGAAAGAATGTATTTTCATCCACAGCAAAGGCAATTTACTTTGGAGAGTACTTTACAGAAAGGTTTTTTTTTTTTTTTTTTTTAAAGAAGGCTAAAAATGGCTAAAAACATGTACAGTCATTAGCAAAGGGAATCCCTGTTGGCAAATGATGTCACATGTCAACACACAAAAGTATATATAGTCAGGTAATCATATGCCATCATGTTTCCTGTTTCATTCACTAGCATTACAGTGAGGATGTGGGAACACTGCATTTCCTTTCATTATTTGCTTTATGTTCTGTGAACTTCCCCTCTTACGGTAGTGTTTGCAGGGGAAACAATGGTGTCATGAAAGCATAGCATATTCTTTTCTTTTCTCTTGTTCATAACCTTTATACAAAACAATCCCTTTTCAGATTCCATTTCAAGAGTTGGTCTTAATCCAAAGGCAAATTATCCTGGAGAAGTTGAGGAAAATATAACCAGATGTATTGGATTTACATGATTTTTAAAACACACCTTGTTGATTTAAAAACAATGTAAAGCATACAACACTCTGGGACATTGATAACTTAGAAACGAGTATATGTATTTCCATCAAATTGTGAGATTTATAATTTAAGTAGTGTCAAGATGAGAAAAGTACTTCCAAACGTTGTGATTTTTAAACTGTGAGTAGAGCAAAAGAGGTCACATCGTCCCTTATGTGGCACTCTGCTCTCTCAGATACTACAGAAAGGAATTAAAGAGTAAAGTTAATACTAAGACGATACAATAGAATTTTCTTTTATAAACAGTTACTGTTTATCACGTATTTTAATAGTAACAGTTTTTATGAATCATTGGCTAATTAAAGGAATACATTTTTCTGTATTGAATTTAGAAAAGCAAAAATGGAAACTTTCCCCTATAAACTCTGTTTTTCTGCATACTCCTCTTTTATATTTAAAAAAAACCTGCTTAGGGACGCCTGGGTGGCACAGCGGTTAAGCGTCTGCCTTCGGCTCAGGGCGTGGTCCCGGCGTTACGGGATCGAGCCCCACATCAGGCTCCTCCGCTGTGAGCCTGCTTCTTCCTCTCCCACTCCCCCTGCCTGCGTTCCCTCTCTCACTGGCTGTCTCTATCTCTGTCAGATAAATAAAAAATAAATAAAAAAAATAAAAAATAAGTTAAAAAAAATTTAAAAAAATTAAAAAAAAACCTGCTTAAAAGGAACTGTGAGTGGAAAATGCATATTCTGAACACTTATTTTAATATAATGTATATCTGAGACTATTTGGTTCCTTGAAGAGATAGTGGATAACCTATTCTTAAAGTAAACATATGTTCTACCTTTTATAAATTAAGCCGGTTATCTGGAACAATTGTTAATTGTATAGTTCTCTTATTATAGTGTTTTCAGGAAAATACAATGGTATCATTAAAGTACATCATACTACATTCTGCTTTTTTCACTTATTCATCACTTTTCCACAAAAAGATCTCTTTCAGATTAACTGTCTAGGCTTGGTTTCAATCCAAACCTAAATTATTCCAGAGAAGCAACATTCTTTCCAAACCCAATTGCTCACTTTAGCAGGTGGATAAGGATGAAAAAGTTTCAATGCCTATTATACATCCTCTAACTAGCCTCCTGGATTGGATTTAAGCCTCCATGAGTGATGGGCTGAGAGCCAACAACTCTAGGGACCGTTTTCAGGAGAGAGTGGGGACTCGGGGACCAAATAGTTCTGCTCTAAAAAATGAAGTATTCAAGGAATTGGAGAGAAGACCCGTCACCTCATTTCTGCGTAAAACCCAGAACTTGTGAGTATGAAGTGACTCTGACCAGTCAGGATAGGTTACAGCATTATGCTATGGTAACAACCCCCAAAACTCCCCAACCCCAAATAACCGCAAAAGGTTTTGTTGTTCTTACTTGTTTGTTTGATCGATTGTTAGTCTGTCTTTTCTCTCCTTAGCTTGCTATTGTGATTTGTCTGGGGACTCTGCTTCCCTTATATTCACATTAGGACCAAGGTTGATGGAGTGGCTTCTATGGACACTATTGCCTCTCTTGTCAAGAAGAAAGGGATAGTGATTCATGACAATTAAAGCTTCTGACAAATCAATACATGCATTCCATTCACCAAAGCACATCACAGGGCCGAGCCTTATGTCCACAGACCAAAGAAACACAACAGTCCCTCTGATGAAGTAATAAGTTGTGTTTTTTTAAAAGCAATGATGGTCTGCTACATGGACACCACTGAAGTAGACAGTGAGAGTCTTTCCAGTGGTATCAAAGGGAACAGGGTGCCGCTCTAAGACCTAGAGTCCCTACCTGAAGTTTAGAGACCCCTAGTCTGGCCTCCTTTTTGAAGAGGCTAAGAATTCAGAAGGCCAAGGGAAAATTAACAAATCTGAAAATTAGTTTAACAAAAATGTTTTAAAAACTAAGATACTGTTAGCAAGATCGATGAAGAACAAAGAGAGAAACCTGAAAACAGCACATCAGGAACACAAGTGGGAAAATTATGACAGATCCTACATACATTACAAGGATAATATGGGAATAGTATGACTAACTTTCAAAAACACCAAAATCTAAATAAATGGAAAATACACTATGTTCATGGGTTGAAGAGTCAGTATTAATGAATGTTGACTCTCCCCTAATAGATCCAGAGTCAGTGCAATTCCAATCAAAATGCCAACTGTTCTTTTTTTAAAGAAAAGAGCAAGTTTATTATAAAATATGAGGAAAGGCAGGAGATCTGTATCAGCCCAAGCAAATCTTGACAAAGAACAAAGTTGGAAGACTCACAAATAAAGTTAATTTTAAGACTTAACCATAAAGTTACAGTACTCAAAAGAATATTTTTGCATGGATAGAGAAATAGATCAATGGAACAGAATAGACACAGCACAGAATGGATATGAAAACATGTTCAATTGATTTTCAACAAAGGCTCCAAATATTCAACAGGGAAAAAGTATTTCCTTATAAAAACTGGATAAATGTATGTTAATAAATAGATCTCAGCCCCTAATGAACATCTTTGCAAAAAATACCTCCAAAGAGGTCACTGGATTAAATATAAAAACTAAATGTGTGAGGAGTGCCTGGGTGGCTCAGTCATTAAGTGTCTGCCTTCAGTCCAGGGCGTAATCCCAGGGTTCTGGGATCGAGCCCTGCATCGGGCTCCCTGCTCTGCTGGGAACCTGCTTCTTCCTCTCCCACTCCCCCTGCTTGTGTTCCCTCTCTCAGCGGCTGTCTCTCTCTGTCAAATAAATAAATAAAATCTTTAAAAATAAATAAATTAAATAAATAAATAAATAAATAAATAAATAAATAAATGTAAAAACTAAGTATGTGAAGCATCAAGAAGAAAATAATAAAATATATTTTGGGGAGTAGGCAATATTTTCTTAAACAAGAGACCCAAAACATATTTTGAAATGTTTTTATGCTTATGTAATGTTTTATGTTTAAATGTCATGTTTTTAAACATAACAGAAAATTTTTTTAAAACACTGGACTTCACTGAGGTAAAGAAAACACTTATGTATCAACAGAAGACTTTAGGAAAATAGGAAAGCAAGCCACAGAAAAACAGAAAATACCTTTAAGGGATATGTGTATAATGTGTATACGTATAGACATATCATAGAATTTGCATCCAAAATGTAAAAAAGAACTACAAAACTAAGTAGTGTCAAGTAACTCAACAAAAAGTCAAGTAACTAAAAAAAAAAAAAAAAAAAATAGGCAAAAGACTTGAATGGTTACTTTGAAAAAAGAAGGTCTATGTCCAAAAAGCACATAAAGTGCTCGACATCATTAGTCATCAGGAAATTCACATTACATTCACAATGAGATACCATTTCTCACTTACTAGAATGGCTAAAATTAAATAGGAAAACACACGAACATATTAAAGTTGTAAGGATACGGTGCAAGTGGGACTCTGATATATTTTCATGTGGGAGTGTAAAATGGTACAATGACTTCAGAAGATGTTTGGCAGTTCCTTATAAAACTAAAGATATACCAACACTCTGATTTAGCAAGTCCTCTTCTTTACATTTATCCCAGAGAAATAAAGATATGTGGATCCAAAAGACAAGTACAACTATGTTTATGCCAGCTCTATTCATAACAGCAAACACTAAAACTAAAACTAGTCAACAAGAGAATGGATAAGCAAATTGTGGTATGTTCATACAATGGAAAACTTGTCAACAATAAAAAGAAAAGGAGTAGTGATTTACAAACTGGTACAGATAAATCTCAAAAACCTTAGGCTGAATGACAAAAAGGCCAGACACATAAAGGTTTTTACATTCTAAGTCTATGTATTTTATGAACATAAACAAGCAAAACTAAAATATAGTAGTAGAAATCAGAATAATGGTTGTCTACCAGGGGTGCATTTGTTCCAGAAGAAAGCACTAAGGAACTTTGGAAGTTGATGATATATCTTGACTGAGAGGGTGGTCGACTCAAGTGAGTACCTTTATCAAAGTTCACTGAACTGTATACTTAAGTTCTATACATTTCATCATTTCACTGTATAAAAATTTATTTCCTCTGAAGCTTCAGAGGGGAAGAGGGTGGGGGAATGGTATAGACTGGTGATGGGTAGTAAGGAGGGCACGTATTGCATGGTGCACTGGGTGTCATATGCAACTAATGAATCATCGAACTTTGCATCAGAAACCAGGGATGTACTGTACGGTGACTAACATAATGTAATAAAAAAACATTAAAAAAATTATTTCCAATCATACACATGTATCTTCTCAGGTGCACATGAAACATTCTTGAGGATAGACCACATGCTAGGCCATATAAAAACCTCAAAAAATTTCAAAGGATTGAAATCATACAAAGTACGTTCTCTGGCCGCAATGGAATGAAATTAGCCATCAGTAATGAAAGAAGATTGGAAAATTCCCAAAATGTAGAAATCAAACTATATACTCCTATATAACCAATAGGTCAAAGAAAAAAGTCACAAAAGCAGTTAGAAAATACTTTGAGGTAAGTAAAAATGAAGACCAAACCCATCACAACTTTTAGGATATACCTGAAGCAATATTGAGACAAAATTGTATAATTATAACATCCATATAAAAAATAAACAAAGAACTCAAAACAAAGACATAAACTTGACCCTGGAAAAAGAAGAGTGCAATAAGTCTAAACCAATCAGAAGGAAAAGAATCATAAAGACTGGAGCAGAAATTGATGAAACAGGGAATAGAAAACAATAAATAAAATTAAAATTAAAGCAACCAAAGTTGCTTAAAAAAATAAAATCAACATATTTGACAAAATTTCAACTAGAATGAGGAAGAGAAAGAGAGAAGATAGAACTCAAGGTACTAAAATCAAATGAAAGAGAATCATGGCCAAGTAGAATTTGTCTCAGGAATACCGAGTTGTTATAACACATGAAGATCAATTAACTTCTGGGGCACCTGGGTGGTTCAGTCTGATAAGCATCTGCCTTCAGCTTAGGTCACGATCCCAGGGTCCTGGGATCAAGTCCCGCATCAGGCTCCCTGTTCAATGGGGAGTCTGCTTCTCCCTCTGCACCCCCCCCATATTCCCTCCCCCTCCCTCTCAAGCAAAAATAAATAAAATCTTTAAAAAAAAATCAATTAACTTCATATTCCTTATCCATAGAATAAGGAACAAAAACCACAGGATCATTTCCCTAGTGGCAGAAAAAGCACTGGACAAAATCCAATGCCTTTTAATAATAAAAACACACAACAGTCTAGGAAGAGAAGGCAACTTTCTCCACCAGGTAAAGAGTATCTATGAACAACTTGCAGCTAAGATCTTACTGAACAGTGAAAGAACAGAAGGATACTTTCCACCTACAATTCGAAACAAGACAAGGTGTCTGCCCTTACCACTACTATTCAACATTGTGCTGAAAATTCTAGCCTAGGAAATTAGCCAAGAAAATTAAACAGAAGCACCAAGACTGGAAAGGAAGAAGTGAAACCATCTCTATTTGCAGATGACGGGATCTTGATTATAAGAGATCTTAAGGAATTTGTTTTCAAAAAACGAAAACGGAAACAAAACAAAAAACAACGATTAGAACTAAAAAAACCCACAAAACTTCAGCAAGGATGGAGGGTATGTGATCCGTATGCAACAATCAATTGTATTCCTGTGCACTGGTGATGAGCAACCTGTCAATGAAATTAACGAAACAATTCCAGTTGCAATAGTATCCAGAAGAATAAAATATGTAAAAAAAAAAAAGTAACAAAAGAAATTCAAGGCTTATACTCTGAAGATTATAAAACATTGTTGAAAGAAATTATAGAAGACTTAAATAGAAAAAAATCTGTGTTTACGGTCAGAAGATTTACTGTTCTTGACAATAATTCCCAAATTGACCTACATATTTAGCACAATCCTTATCAAAATCCCAGCTCCCTTTTTTTTTTTTTACAGAAATTGACAAATTGCTCCTAGAATTAATATGAAAATGTAAGAGCCCCAAAAAAGTCAAAGAACAAAGGTTGGAGGACTCACAACTTTCTAATTACAAAAACTTATTACAAAGTTATAGTTAATCAAGCCAGTGTGGTATTGACATGTGTGTGTGTGTGTGTGTGTGTGTATATATGGATAGACACATATATTTCAATGGAATAAAATTAAAAATCCAGAAGTAGACCATTGCACTGACTGTCAGTTGATTTTTAACAAGGGTGCCAAGAAAATTCAGTGGGAAAGAATAATCTTTTCAACAAATAATGCAGGGACAACTGGATAGTTTCATGCAAAAGAATGAATTCATACCCCTTTCTCACAGAATACACTAAAGTTAACTCAAGATAGATCATGGACAATGATATAAGAACTAACATCATAAAGCAGAAGAAAACACAGGAGTAAATCCTAGGCAAATCTTCTTAAAATGACACCAACAACACAAGTAACAAAAGAAAATAGAGATGAATTAATTTCATCAAAATCAAAACCTTTTTGGTTCAAAGACCACCACCCAGAAAGTGAAAAGACAACCTACAGAATAAGAGACAGTATTTGCAAATTGTATATCTGATAGGGAACTTGTATCTTGAATATATAACTTTGCACCAATAGCAAGACAACCCATTTTAAAAAGTGGGCAACAAACCCTGAATAGTCATGTCCCCAGAAAAGATAATACAAATGATGGATAAATGCATGAAAATATGCGCAATATTAGTAATTAGGGAAATGCACGTCAAAAGCACTCTAACATACTACTTCCTGTCCGCTGCTGTTGGCTTGCACACGTTCCTTTATAGGGAGGACGAGGAGAGACCAAAGAAAGAATTAGGCCGTTCTAGATTGGTAGGTGGCAGGTTTAACAAGCAAGGGAACTTACAAGGCTTGTCTTGAGCAGTGCAAAATAAGGAGATCTCTGTACTGCCTGCCAGAAGCTTCGGAGTTTATATAGATGCCTTGATGGGGTTCCGTCATATATCCAGTGTAGACAGTCTCAACAGCAGCACCTTGCTCTCTCAAAGCTGCATCCTTGAGGGGCTCCTGGGTGGTTCAGTCAGTTAAGCATCTTCCTTNAACATTGTGCTGAAAATTCTAGCCTAGGAAATTAGCCAAGAAAATTAAACAGAAGCACCAAGACTGGAAAGGAAGAAGTGAAACCATCTCTATTTGCAGATGACGGGATCTTGATTATAAGAGATCTTAAGGAATTTGTTTTCAAAAAACGAAAACGGAAACAAAACAAAAAACAACGATTAGAACTAAAAAAACCCACAAAACTTCAGCAAGGATGGAGGGTATGTGATCCGTATGCAACAATCAATTGTATTCCTGTGCACTGGTGATGAGCAACCTGTCAATGAAATTAACGAAACAATTCCAGTTGCAATAGTATCCAGAAGAATAAAATATGTAAAAAAAAAAAAGTAACAAAAGAAATTCAAGGCTTATACTCTGAAGATTATAAAACATTGTTGAAAGAAATTATAGAAGACTTAAATAGAAAAAAATCTGTGTTTACGGTCAGAAGATTTACTGTTCTTGACAATAATTCCCAAATTGACCTACATATTTAGCACAATCCTTATCAAAATCCCAGCTCCCTTTTTTTTTTTTTACAGAAATTGACAAATTGCTCCTAGAATTAATATGAAAATGTAAGAGCCCCAAAAAAGTCAAAGAACAAAGTTTGGAGGACTCACAACTTTCTAATTACAAAAACTTATTACAAAGTTATAGTTAATCAAGCCAGTGTGGTATTGACATGTGTGTGTGTGTGTGTGTGTGTGTATATATGGATAGACACATATATTTCAATGGAATAAAATTAAAAATCCAGAAGTAGACCATTGCACTGACTGTCAGTTGATTTTTAACAAGGGTGCCAAGAAAATTCAGTGGGAAAGAATAATCTTTTCAACAAATAATGCAGGGACAACTGGATAGTTTCATGCAAAAGAATGAATTCATACCCCTTTCTCACAGAATACACTAAAGTTAACTCAAGATAGATCATGGACAATGATATAAGAACTAACATCATAAAGCAGAAGAAAACACAGGAGTAAATCCTAGGCAAATCTTCTTAAAATGACACCAACAACACAAGTAACAAAAGAAAATAGAGATGAATTAATTTCATCAAAATCAAAACCTTTTTGGTTCAAAGACCACCACCCAGAAAGTGAAAAGACAACCTACAGAATAAGAGACAGTATTTGCAAATTGTATATCTGATAGGGAACTTGTATCTTGAATATATAACTTTGCACCAATAGCAAGACAACCCATTTTAAAAAGTGGGCAACAAACCCTGAATAGTCATGTCCCCAGAAAAGATAATACAAATGATGGATAAATGCATGAAAATATGCGCGATATTAGTAATTAGGGAAATGCACGTCAAAAGCACTCTAACATACTACTTCCTGTCCGCTGCTGTTGGCTTGCGCATGTTCCTTTATAGGGAGGACGAGGAGAGACCAAAGAAAGAATTAGGCCGTTCTAGATTGGTAGGTGGCAGGTTTAACAAGCAAGGGAACTTACAAGGCTTGTCTTGAGCAGTGCAAAATAAGGAGATCTCTGTACTGCCTGCCAGAAGCTTCGGAGTTTATATAGATGCCTTGATGGGGTTCCGTCATATATCCAGTGTAGACAGTCTCAACAGCACCTTGCTCTCTCAAAGCTGCATCCTTGAGGGGCTCCTGGGTGGTTCAGTCAGTTAAGCATCTTCCTTCAGCTCAGGTCATGATCTCAGTATCCTGGGATCAAGTCCTGCCTCAGGCTCCCTGCTCAGCGAGGAGTCTGCTTCTCCCTCTCCCTCTGCCACTCTCCCTACTCATATTTTCTCTCTCTCTCTAAGTAAAATCTTAAAAACAAAACAAAACAAAACAAAAAAAACCCGCATCCTTGAAACAGCTCCCACTATGGGGAGGAGGGAAATGGAGAAGACATTAATTGTACACTTAAAATGGATGAACGGTATGGACTGTGGATTATATAACAACAAGGGTGTTTCACACACACACACACACACACACACACACACACACACACAGCATGAGCAAAATTACTCTTCCAAATTCTGTTAAGGAGAAATGTCTTAAGCGGGAATAACAATTTTCTCAGATTGGAGCCTTTTCTAGGTGTGAGTTCCTCCTTGTGTTATCATCGAGCACAGACAAATGATGGAGTAACCAGCAACCGTGTCCAGAGTTTTGGTTTGCAGTCGTGCTTAGCTATCTAGCTGCACTTTGGTAAGTCCTTTAACGTCTCTGGCCTTCTACGATCTCTCCCATAATGTAGGGTGTCTGAACCTGAAAACCTCGGACCATCTCTAGCTCCAAAAATCTAGGCATTTTCCAGAGAACAACTGGATAGCCACTTTCATTAGCAGAACACTACCTTCCTGTACAGCAGGTCTCCTAGTTTTTCCCATTTAATACTAAACGATCTGAAGTCTTTTTCCTAAACAGATACAGGTGTGATCTTGCTTCTAAATCAGGACGAACAGTGACCTGTTACTGGAATGTCCATTGCAGGTGTTTGCTACCTGCCAATTGTCTTGGAAAGGAAAGTCTAGTTAGAAGGAAAACACCAAGGCTATGAGTAGTCCAGAGGGCTTCAGATGACAGCCACAGAGGTGTTAATTTTGGATTTAGCGATGTTTTTGAGAACTCAGTCCCCACGCTCACAGTATTTGCTCAGATGTTAGAGCATCTGAATACCAGTTGGCCAGCAATGCAGATATTTATTATTCACACTCTTCTTGACACATAATACATTTCCAAACATAAAATAGCAACTTCCAGCCATGCAGAATAAAGTGGTTTCTATGCATTACTAAGAAATTGAATACTGTGTCAGCAGAGTAGAGAATGGACTTCGTATGGAGGATATGTTAAATTGTGCGTGGTTTGCCATAATACGGAATCTTAACGCGGGGACAGGGGCAAACTGTTTAAAGTCTTCTCAGTCTGGCAAAGGTCAGTGCCTCCATAAAGTGGGAGAAGATGTACTTCAAACAGTTTATTACTAATGGTTGAGTCCATTATTATGTAAGTTATTGATGCTTATGGGGGAAAGCCTGGAAATTGAATTCCTGAATTGAGTTTCACGTGAAGCTGCAGAAACTGACATCAGAAGTTCTTGCATATTGGTTTAAAGGTTCTTTTAGAATGTCAATCCTCTTTACATTTCTCTTACTTTCCAATTATTGAATAACAACAAGAATAGCTTGTATTTTGCTTAAGGATCTCTGTTTGCCCAGATACGAGTTTCACAGTGACTACTTTTGTTTTATCTGCAAAGCACGTATTACTTCTGAAGCTCGGTTCCTCTCTCAACGTCTGATTCTGTGACCTGCAAGGAAGAGGTCAGGCTGCCATAAACCCTTAGGGGGAGAAGTACTCTGAAGTTCTACGGGGGGTGACAATAAAGAAGTCCTTAGTTGGGAATGCAGTCTCCTTAGGGAGCGTGGGGCACTTGAAGACATAACTCCATCGGTCCTCCCTCCCTCGTTCCCCACTCTGAATAATTATACATAAATAAAACCAAGCCATAGCATATACTCACTGAGGGCCTGAGTGAGGGAAATGTTATAAAAGGAAGTCTATCAAGGTAAGAAAAAGAAGGAGTCGAGCCCACACTTTTCTTCAAATGGTGTTTATGAGCTGATTGTGTAGGAGCTGTAGGTTAATTTGTTCTCATTAAGCGACACCCAGGCCCATTCTAGTAATTTTGGGGCTTCATCGGGGGGAAGGATGTTGCTAAACGCACGGCTCCCAACAGTCGTTTCAGCCTTCCACGACTGATAGGAAGTTTGCTTACGTCCAGTAATTTCACTCCTAAAGAAAATGGAGGTGGAGGATTGTCGCTTACTCCACGGGTCACACTCCTATAAATTACTTGAAAATCTGCCCCAAACTAACAATTGTTCAAAGTAGGTACTGGGTTTGTCATATCACGCTTCCTTATGTGTACATACGATTTTTCATAAAAAATTAAACACTCGTCAGTAGGACTACAGCTCCTTTCTTCATTCGCTAGAGACTTTTAACAAACATGACCCTGTGTGCAGAACAAGGCTTAGGCCTGCCTTCGAAAGGCGAACACACCTGCATGAGAGAAACGAGCCAATCAGGCAGCAGAACTCAGCAATAAAGGCAGAGACACGGAATCTCCCCTGTGGGCCAGAAACGTCTTCTCCCTGAAATGCAGAAAGTCTGTTCATACTGGAATTCCGTAACCTGAAACTAATCTAAGAACATTCCGAAGTGCAGAATAGACAATATTATTAAGACCTCTCTAGAATCTTCACAGCATTTATGGTGTGTGTCTTCAACGTGTTACGTGACCTTTTTGGAAATAGGATGGGTGCACACACAACCATTTAAGATGAGGTTGTACAGGGTGTTGGCAATAGGACAGGCCCCTACCCAGAATGACTGGCGTCCTTACAGAAAGAACCGCAGTTATGGAAGGATAGTGATGTGAAGTCACGGGAAGCACCGCCTCTCTGGGGAAACCAGCCGCAGATGCTCGGGGATGTGCATAGAAAGGCTTCCCCACGGAGCGCTCAGATCGCCCCAGCCCTGCCCACACCTTCATCTGGGCCCTCTGGCCTCTGGACTGGGAGACAATGAAGATCTGCTGGGTAAGCCTCCCCGTCTGCGGAAATTAATACAATACCCATTGTAAATCTCTCCACTACGAATGGAGATTAGTCGAATTACACCTGATATTTGACTGCCTCTTGATCTTGGCAGCATTTCAAAATTACTCTCTAAGTCAGTTGAAATTGAACTCTCAAAGGTCACCAATGATAACTAATTTCCAAGTATGGGCCCCTTCTTCATCCTGCATTCCTTTACAGCACTGCTGACCTTCTCCTGACTCTAGGAACTTCAATAAAGACCCATGCACATTTCACTCTGCGCTTTCTCTTCTTATACAGTGACATGATTTTACACTCATTTTTTTAAAGTATCGTTAATTTTATGAATCTAACATCTCCGTGTGCTGAAATGACTCCAAATGCTTCACTCTCGAACCTTAAACCTACCATTACATATTGCAGGATCTTTGTCTCACAGCTGCCATCATCAGCAGCAACCTCGATTAAAGACCTCTCCTGAGCATCTGCTAGATACAGCAGACTGTGTATACAACACGGTTTGCTGGGCCTTTTTAGATTACTTGGCCTCTGTGATAAATTACTCTGGGTGTAATTTTTGGTGTCAACTGAACTGTTCTATGGGATGCCCAGATATGTGTCTAATATTATTCTAGGTATGTCTGTGTGGATGTTTCTAGAGGAGATTTACATTTGAATCACTAGACTGAGTGAGGCAGCTTGACCCTCCCCAGAGAGAGCGGGCCTCATCCAATCAGTTGAAGACTGGATTAAACAAAAAGGCTGAGCTTTCCCAGCTAAAAAGAAGTTCCCTCCTGCCTGACTGCTTTAGGCTGGAACATTGTGGGGTTTTTTTGTTTTTCTGGTTTGTTCCCCACCCCACCCCCCCAGCTTCAGATTTGAGCTGAAAGGTTGATTCTTGGATCTTAAGCTTGGTGACTTTTGGAACAGAGCTTCCATCATCTGCCCTCTTGGTTCTTGGGCCTTTGGACTCAGACGTTAACTACATATTGACTCCCTTGGGTCTCCTGCTTAATACTGCAGATCTGGGGTCTCAATAACCACACGAATCAATTCATTATAATAAATCTCTCTCTCCTTCTCTTTCCCATAGTGCTATGTTATAGATAGGTAGATAGACAGACAGACAGACAGACAGACACACCCTGGAGAACTCTAACAGAACCTCACGGCTCTACAGGAGACGGACTATCATACTTCCATTCTACAGATGAAAGAATCACATTGGTCCAGTCCCACGTCCAAGGAGGACCATTAGATAGAGGCTGACCCGAGATCTAAAACCAGTTCTAACATTTTATCTCAACTCTTCTTTCCTTTACCTGAACTTATCTAAAACCCAACTGCTATTTCCCTTAGGGGCATCATGGGTTTTCCGTGTAAGCCAACTCCAATCCTCAGAAAGAACTTTGTCTCCTTATCTAACATGAATGTGTCTTCCAAATCTATTCACGTGTCTCCCTTCATTTCTATTCCAGCTTCTACAACTCTGCGTCTCGGAACACATCATGGTTGCAAAAATCAGGCAAACTGAAGTGAATGCTTTTTCCATTTCCATCTTTTCACTGTGGCTTATCGGGTTTTTCTAAGAACCATACTGATTGCATCCTTGTGCAGTTCAAAAGACCTAAGTGCACTCCCGCTGCCTCAGCGAGGGCTGTGGCGGGACTAACACTCTTCTGATTTGTCCCTGCTCTGATGGGTCAGGGCCGTGCTGTACCGGTGGTTAAATATTTTCAGTATCACTAGAGTGCTTCCTCATCCTTCCTGGGGAGCTTTCCCCAACCCCACATCCCACGTGCTTGCCACCCGAAATCTTTAGGTGGTAATGAGCATCTATCTTCTGATATATTTTCTCTCTCGTAATTTACCGATGGGCAGATGGATTTCAAGCTGGCTCCACTGTCCCCATCTCAGCTCTGATCCTCTTTTCCAACCTTCCGACCACTCTTTTGCTACATAAACTCTCTACTCCAACCTCTGTGAGCACACCCTTTGATTTCCACTCTCTAGACATTTCTATATGCCAAACACATCACTGGAGGGGCCTCCGACTCTTAACCAAAATGCAACCCATTCTCAATGTCTATCTCAAAGCATGCTTCTGCGGTCAATCTCCCTAGACCATCAACACTGAAACCTATCCCTTCACCTACTTGACTCTAATTGCTCCACGGCTCCCGGGGTGGTCCGGCTGCGCCGAGACAGAATGTAATATGATGCCGTCAGGGTTAAGAGGTAAGTAAAAGCTACACAGGTAAGAGACCAGGCTTTGAGGTCGCTGAGAACAGACATCAGCACCAGGTTCATTCAGGTGGTCCCGCATTTACTTAGAGCTGAGCAGAGAGAGCACACAGAGCCAGCTCCTGGCACCCTGTTATTACCCCCACCGCCCCAGCAGGGATCCACTGCATGGCTGACCACACCTCCCACAGCCTGCGGCAGTAGAAAGACCCCTCTCCTCTCCCTGTGGGGTCTGAGACACACAGCCGGCAGGGGACATGCCTGGGGCCACTGATGCAAGGGCTTAAGTAGAACAAAGGACTACAGAACAGAGAAAGGTATTCCCTTACTAGGCCCTAAGCCCAGCCCAGACTGTGAGGGCTTTTTAGCTCCCAGTAAAAAAAAAAAGTGTCCCAGGCCCATTCTTACCTGGCTAAGTGGGAGGTGCCTTCCCCAACCCTGGCAGTACCCCAACCATGACAGTACATACTGTACTTACAGTCCGAACAGACCACGTGCGGGCTATATTGTTTGAGAGTTATTATTCAGTACATATGTCTTTTCCCCTCAACAAACTGTACCCCCCCAAGTAACATAACACGGCCTGGTTTCCTTTATGTTTCTCAAAGGACCTTGAACATGGAGATTGCCAATACATCTTTATCAATCAAAACGCTGAGGACAATTGTCCAAGTTAAGGAAGCTAGTGCTTGCCAGGAGCCCTCAATCAGGCCTCAAGACCAGAGGGACACTCGCTGCTGACATTTGCACAACTTGGTGCGACATCAATATTTTCACAACTGGGAGCCTCCCTCTCCCATCATGCATGTCTCAATGCTGCCTCCTCTGCTCATTGCAGAGGTTCTAGAATCCCTTCTGCACCTAGCAAAGAACTTTCCCTTTCTTTCCCAATTAAAAAAAATAAATGATTTTTTTTTTAAAGTTGCATCATGGATTTAGCAAAAATCATGCAGATCACTTTATTGCCCTAGCTCTTCTTGTTTCTCATGGGAAACACCTTGGGAAATAATGTGATCATTTATGACTGGGTGAAAATATTGACTGTCACTTTATGCCAGATTATGCCAAGTTGATTTCAAAGTTAGTGACAGACTTTAATTAGGACAATTTAGGGTTCATGTAGTTTAAATTCAAGCGAGGGAGAAGAATTTCAACAGCTAAATTATTTTTGCTATTTCAGGTAGAAAATACTCCCCCCAAATTATTTTCTAATGCCAACATTTATGTTACCTGCCTTTATAAGACCTTTAGAGATTGTTTTTTTTCATAGCCTGGTTTCCTAGTTACAAACCACCACTATCAATGGTTTGAAAGGATATTAGGGTCTGGAAATTGAGCAGTTTTATGGTGAGGAACTGTTTCCTCTTTGACTCAGCCCTGCAGGGGTTAAGGCAACATTTACCTGTTCTGACTCATTTCAACTCATGCCTCTTTGCATTTGCTCTTGCCAACCCCCAAACTGTCAAACCTTGAGTCTTGGGCTCAAATCTAAACTTTGTTCCTTTGTACATTGAAACCACTTCCCTTCCCATGTATTGAGTGCATGGTTGAAATAATTCACGTTCCTCTTTCAAATCCAGATTGGAGGTTAAAATGACTTGTGATCAGAACTTACAAGATAATTACACCCAGCACCCCTTTGAAAAGCCCCATTGAGGAAAGAATGGCTGATTATTTCCCCATTTTATTCATGCAAAAGAACCATTTAGTGGAACTTCATGTGGCTAAGTACCATTTCTAAAGCTAGCAGTTGACAAAACAAACTACTAACTTAAGCTTGGATTTTAAAAGCTCTTTTTAAAAAGAAGTCTCTGGGCAACAGCCTTTTCATTTCATGATGGTGCACAACTCAGACAGAAAAAAACTAGATTTTCTTCTTAATCTTCTCCTCACTCTTGGTTGCCCTTCAAGGGCCCTAGTCCACCTACTTGTGATGTACTGCTACAGAGTTTTGGGTCTTTTTTTTCCCCCCATTATAACTGTTCCGCTGTGCTGCCTAAAGCTTAACACCCAGGAAATTTTGGCAGAACTTTCAGCAATGTCTTTATAAAATAAAAAAGCCTTCACTGGAACAGACTATCCACGCCAAGCGTAATTTTGCTGGTGTAAAGAGACAATATTAGTATCCAATTTTTTGATGATCCCATATTTTGTGAACTGTTTTTTTCACTAACCGATGTCCAGAAGCTCTTTCCTCCACGTATCTAGCAATGAGCGTATTCACAAAAGTCTCCCATCCAAGACAGAGCATGAACTCCTAAGTCTTCATTAGAGAACTGGCAAGTGGCAACTGGGGGAAGTAACAGTCACTGTGTATCCTCTTCAAAGTGGAAAAATGGAGTTCCCGTCATGTCCTAAGGAAGGGGGTGTTGACTGGGAATTGTGGATAAAACTGACACTGCTTATTTTAAAACTTAACCAGCTAGTGTCATGTGAGCACTTCCTCAATTCTCTAGTATGTACTGAGAAAAGAGTCAAGATATACAATGCCGCTCTGAGGCCACATTAGACAGTATTAGTCCTAATGAGAGAAGAAAAAGATGGAGAGGGAGAAGAAGATGGGGAGCAAGGGAAAGGGGAGGAGGAGGAGACAGTGATTCTAAAATCACAGCTTCATTGGCCATTTTGTGTAGGTGCAAAGAGCACCTCCAATTCATACCAGTATTGGAATATTGCGATAAAATACTTGCTGTTTATAAAATAACCTTTGTCCATTGAAATATGTATCACAGTACTAATTCAGTGAAATAAATAATACATTTAGGAAGATGGCCATCAATTTGCTGAGGTAGGTTTTGACGCTTCAAGGGTGATCCCTTAAGCCATAACATCTTGGAATTTAGAAAACTCAATTCTTGATGGCATAGTTAAGGTCTCGTCTAATAGCATATTATTCATAAAATTCTGCTATTACTCTCTCACAGTCCAGATCACTCTCTAGAACTATTATCCATGCTGCTCTGGTAAAGAGTGGGAACAGAGAACATTGGAGAACTCCATATTTTAACAAATGTTAATCTATTGGCCACTGTTCAAGGAATTTCACAAATGTTAACTCATTTAATCTTCACCATAACTTTATGCATTCGATCTTCTCTATTGCCCCATTTTGAGATGAGGAAATCACTCACAAAGAGATTAAGTAATTTGTCCAAAATCTCACACTGGACGTGTTTTCAAGTATCTGAAATTTCTCTAGCCTTCGGGGAAAAAAAAAAAATTTAGTACCAGATTCTTTGCTTTAGACCCTAAGTGAATTTAAATCTAACTGTTTGTAATGTGTGGCTTCCTTGGCTACTGTCTACTGAACTGCGTTAAATACAAGTTTCTGTTTCTTCTGAAGACAGAAAACATTCTACTCATGTATTTATTTTTGTTGTAACTTCTGAGGGAAAATGGTAAAAAAAAAATAAGATCAGAAAAGAAAAGAAAATTACAGCATATTAAACAATTTTTATAATTAATTGTTCAGTGCCTACTGCATACTACACATGTTGAGTACCAACTGCATACCTTCTACCATCTCCTGACCCAGTGGTCGCCTAGCCACTGCAAGCTTACATTGCATCTACAACCCAATAAAACACCTGCATCTATTTTAATTTCTGGAAGACACCTAATTTACCCAGATTACAAATGCAAATGACTCTTACCTGGGGGACATTGGTCCTACAGGTTTAAAGGAAGAAGCCCCAGTATGCATTTCCAAGCTCCGTAAATCAAACATGCTTAGAAATGATCAGCGTCTTGTTGAATTTCCCTTTATGAGCACGTCATCCATGTCCAGTAAGTTCACTTGTTATTGAACAAAGAAAACTTTATTTCGGGAGTAAGCGCGTTTATTGGTTTGCCAAAGCCTGTATCCAAATTTGTTAGTCCAGCAAATGGTGAGATGAGTCTTCGTTCATAAGCAAGAATGACATATTTCAGAGCTCAGTTTCATAAACTAAATATCTGAATATCCTGTTGTCAAAGGAATGAAGCTTCTCTAGCAGAACTGGGCAGAAAGCAGCCTGCAATATCTAATAACAATAGTACACGCCTATTTACCATAGCTGTAAAGTTTGGAGTATTTGAAATGATTTTTAAAATATGAGTGTTTTAAAATAGTGTTGTCTCTATAGTAATGAAATTGTATCATTTTTTCTAAATAATGGCTACCTAAAAATTTTTTTTAAAAAACCCAGTTCACATTAAATAATGGAAATCTTAGGCACAAGAGGACTGCTTGGCAGAAGTCACTGAGAAATAGTTTAAACTATATAAATTATTTCATTAAAAATACCTGTAACAGGCATTCTATCTCTAGAAGGAGAAAACCTAATGTATAGATTAAATGATTTATAGATTATAATTTTCGTTTATAACCTACAGATTAAATAAAGTTTCCGCTTTTAACAGATGCGTGCCCAAGAGTTTTAAATCACTTTGATAAATAGGCTTTGAGGCTCTCTCTTTAAATAAACATGAGAAAGACAAGGCCAGGGCTCTTCCCACTGGGCATGGTGGGAAACGCAATGACCAATGTGTAATTAACCCGCAGGTTTAAGCAGAGGAACTGGGCAGTCAAGGGAATTCAAACCCTAGTCATCCACATTTTCCTCATGCAACTGACTAATTGAAAGAGGATTTAAGATGCTCGAAAGGAGATAAAACAGGGACTCTCAAGTTCAGGGGGCTGCGGGACAGGTGAGAAAGTATAGGCTGTGTTGCCTCTCGTGGATTTGCAGAAACAGAGTGCAAACACACACGCAGCCTGTGTCTGCCAGCAACTTTCTGCCGGCAGGAGAAACAGGAGTCAGTCTGGGTGTGGAAAGCAAGATAGCTCAGGAAAACCTTGTTCAGACCAGTCCGTTCCCTAGCTGCGAGGGGAGGTTGCCGATTATCTTCTAGATGTGCCTGATAACTCCTCTGGAAATAATGCTTTGACAGAGACAGAAAAAAAATATTTTACTACTGATTTATGAGAACTGCCTTCACAAAATTATTAGGCCTACTTGGTTCCAGGGGCTGATACTCAATCCTCTAACTGTATTTATAAAGGAAGGCAATAAGAACAGGCCACGGCAGGGGGGAGATTGAATACGAACATCTCAGGGAAGGAGGGAGGTGGTCGCTGGGGAAATGTGATGCAGGCTTGCACAAAATCCGCCAACTCCCTCATCGGAGCTCTCCGGGTTCCTAATGCACCTACTGATTCATTCAGCAAGCATGTTTGAGGTGCTCTCCATAGCCAGGGGACAGATGTGAATGAGCTACAGTCTCTGCCTCACATTTCCAGAATACAGACTCACAGGATTGGAAGGTACCTTCTTGGTCAATTATGCAGCGAAGGCATGAATCCCTTGCATAAAGTCTCTGCTGAAGCTCTATACAACGGCCCTGGAGTTAGCAATAGTGAAGATGTATCGGCTTTTTGACAACTACTACTGCTAAACCACATTTCCTCCTGTCATCTGTATGCAGACTTTGTTCAAATTTAAGTGCACTCTTACCTCTACCCTTGTAACGTACCTTCCTTTAAAAAATCATCCCGTGGTTCCAGCTTGTTAAGAACTTCTTGGAACTAGAGTATTCATTAGACTTCCCAACGCTGGGTTCCATGCACGTGTCACAAGCAGGCCCACCATAACTTCATCTAGGTCTTCATAAAAATGTTGACTAAGGCATCCCCAGCCCTGAAACCCAGCTCATGCCAGGCTGACCCTCTGCTCTCAGCATCTGTGGTTGGGTCAGCAGGTTTCAACACCAGGCTCTTAACTCTATGCTACTTTAGAAACTCATCCATGGCCGAATCATAAAATAAAGGCCTTGGAAGAATCCCTACCAATTAAATGATAGTAAATTATACAGAAAAGACACTGTTTAGTTAGTCCCAAAAATAGACCTCAGGCATATGTAGAGATTAATTATGTGTCCTGATCCACCAAGAAACCCCAGTTCACACCCGGGACCCTGATTCACTCTCACAATATCCTAAGGTAGATAATAAATTATTATTTATGGCCGCCTGAGTTATTGAGCCGATGAACCATGTTTTTATAACCATCTTTCCCTGTAAATCCCATGGTCCCCTTTCAAGCAGGTTTAGAGGGAAGCTATTTTCTCTCTTTCTTGTCATAATATCTGTGAGTTCTCAGGCACTGTTGTCACCGCAGAACAATAATACTTGAGGGCTGAGATCAGTCACTGCTTTCTTCCTTGCAGCTAATGTGGTTCCTGGAACATACAGACACTCAATACATTTTTATGGGTGAAAATTAATGAATGAATATTTCTGTTCCTCGATGTCCTAATCTGTCCAGTGAGATTCTGCGACTTAATGAATACGCTCTTAGGCTGGTGAGGGCGTGTGGGTGCTGATGTGAATCTTGCCTGCGTGGACTTCCTTTGCCTTTTGGGACATCGCATTCTGAGGGTTTTATTTACTCTGCTCCTTCATGCTTTTGGCCTGTCAGCTTAGCCTTCCAGGTAACAAATGACCTGATGCCTCCTGGCCTGAGGCCTCTTTAGACTTTAGTGAAGCAATAGATCCCCTTGCAAAGGTCCTGGGGAATGGAGTTAGCAGGGCGTGGCTTTACCCCTTTGCTCCCTGTCTCCCCACATACACGACTAAAGCATTCGGATTCAATGGCAGGATCCGTAATATGGGACTCCTGGTCAGAGATGATGATCCTTTGTTTCTGTTCACTCGTATTTGTCTGCCAAAATGCTCATGATCATTTAGCATCCTATTTCATTCGTTGCCCACAATATACATAAAAATAACCTGTAGGAAAAAGAAAAAGATAGCTGAAATATGACCCATTCTAACTTGGAAGAAAAATCCTGTAGTTGGTCTCTATAATTATATTCTGCGTTCAGGGGCTGTACTCAAATTATTATGTGATGCCTTTCAAAAGACATTTCGTTTAATTAAAAACTCATTACTGAGTGCCTACTGCGTGTAACACATATATTTCCCTATACCTTCTGAACAATAGGAGAAATGAAATATTCGAATGGCACGGCATTTTTCTCTGAAGGGGAAAACCTTATGAGATGAGATCTTTGTGCATTGGCTAGCAGATGCCAGGAATACAACTTATTTTTAGAATAATTTTAGGCTCAGTACAGAAAACAGTTGAGTGCATTTTCATAAAGTCCTCTGGTTTCCATGGCAAATGGGGCCATTATTTCTTCTGAAATGGAAGGCTTTTACTTATACTTTCCAAATGCTTTTCATATTGTGCCAAAAACTCAAGTCAGTCCAGAAACAAGTACGCTAGTGGCTTATTGTTAAAAGCAGTTCTTAAGTAAAAATGTGCAGCAGGTCAAAGTGACTTTCCATTCAGGCCTGTGGAGAACACCGAATAATACACTCCAGTCAAATGGCACGCATTCATCTCAGATGTAGACAGTGGGGTCTACGAAGAGTTTAATGATCCAAAGTACTTCATCATGATGAGATCTAAACACAGTAAGTGTAGACGTATGCCATGAAAACTATGATGTTTGTTTCTTAACTTATAAGACGTGGGCTCTAAAAATCACTTAGATGCAAATCTGTTTAATGCCTAATATTCATTCCACATATTAAAACATAAACTACATAAACTAGATAATTTTGTAAGCTCTGCTTAATTTCACGGTAGGTGATGATATTTCTTTCTTAGAGGATCACAGCTTTTTTAATATTGAATATTAAATGGATTTTGGAAATGCAACTAATTAGACCAATAAATATCAACATGATATTTATATTGTTTACTGGTTCTCTGCTTGTAAAAAAATTATACTATTACTTTGGGAAATCAGTTACAAATGAAAACCTCTAGACAAAATTGGAGTCGAATCACCTTTTCCTTTCAGCATAGACTATAGTGTACAGTATCAATTTAAATTAATGGAATTAAATCTAAAATAATTTTAATACTAAATTGTATTCTTTCACATAATATCATTGCTTATGAGCCACCCTTTAAACTTCCTGTTTAACTATACTGACTGCAGTATGTGTCGGTGGGAGATCTATAATCACAAATATATGACTAATGTTTATATATAACAAGTATATAACTAACCAAGGATGAGCTATTCAATTATTAAATCCTTCTTCAATATGGAACCTGGACAAACGAGTTGGGTCAAGAAAGGTTAGCAAGCTCTTCTGTCTACTGGCCCCTGACCAAAGAAATATGGATTTTAACACAGGTTGCTAGTGCAGGCTTTCATCCTTATTCTATGTGCTAAGCTTGCAAGTTACTGCTGTCTCTCCTCTCCGGCTCCCATCTCTATACCAGCGTCAGCAGCTCCACTTTTCATTCTCTCAAGATCTCAGATCACATTTGATGATAAACCAACCTTATGTTAGCCTCTGCCATTTTCATTTTTGTATAAATTAAGTCATCCTAGATAGATGTTAAAACCATGGCCAATTCAATATGGATGTGCTAGGACTGCTAGTGCCATATGTTACAGAATAAACAAATTATACAGAATTGACAATTCATTTCAAAAAATGTGATTCACAGACTTACTTTGTCCACTGAAGGCCTAGAGATGGGCCAAGTCAGTGCTCAGTAACACCAAAGGTAGTCCAACGGCAATATGAAAGGCGTCTACATTTGACACGATGAAGTGATTTCACTTTCCTAATGAATGTCCCCTTCTGTGCCATACTTAACATCTCTTTCCCAGAGTAGGTATCTCCGTTAATGCTTATTGGGCCAAAATACATACTTTTAGCCACTTTGAGTTATTTGAATAGCATCATTTGAGTATTTAGCACTTGGTCCTTTTATTGCATGGTCTTCCATTTGATTCAAAGAACTTTTCTTCCCTTTCCCCTAACAAGGATAAAATCTATAGGACCTACAGGGTTGGACGGCAGGAATTGGGCTTGTCTCCTACCTCTAACTGTTCTTGCTCTTTCAGCATGGAGTGGGAAGGAGGGAGAGAGAAACAGACGAAGCTCTTCATTTCCTGGAGAAAGGTAGGATTCTCTCTGTCTCCATTTCTCGAACATCCATTGCTGCCAAAAATATCTGCTTGGCATGTGTCCAAATGCTGGCTCTCTCCTCTTGGAGTCCAGATGTGTCTTCTGCAGGAAGTCCAGTAGCGGCCTCATAATGCACATTTTCTTAAAATGAAAGCTGTCTCTTATTACTGCTTTCAGCTCTTTCTTAGTTCCTACCACAGGAGGGTCAACCTGAAATCTTTTGCTGCCTTTTTAGGGTATCTATGATGTGACTCAATCCCAGTTTTCTCCTGCAATGTCCACTGACAATGAGAAATGCATGTATCTTTGGGGTGTTGGCTTCTTCAATGATATGACTCTCAGGAAATTCACACTAAGATGTGTGTGACTGACAACATCTTGAGAACTGGTTTTTTGTTTGTTTGTCTTTGCCTTCACATGACAATGTAGGGCAAAGGAAGACATATTTTAAAATGACACTTCAGGTAGTTAGCTAGAAAAGCTTTATGAGGCAGGGAACAGGCTTCCTGGTATCCATAACACCATTTCCAGCCTTGGATGAGGCCAGCTTCTCCTCCATATATTGGTGTCTCTATGAAAACTTCATTAAGACCTTTCCAAAGAGCAAGGCAAAAACAAGAGTGTGATCTGATTTATTCCAGCTTTCCCCTAGATATAATGCTAATGGTTTCCTTTAACAAGCTTCTCATTTCTCAGTTAACACAAAACAAAAAACAATTCCAAACAGCCAGCCAAGACAGTGCTTGGTTGAGGATACTGATTGGATGTGTCTCATTGGAGGGAAAAAATCACTGGGACAAGAGTCTTGCTGAAGCAAATAGATGGGAAAGAGGAAAATTTATGAAATACTTTGATAAGTAAAGATCCAGGGCTGGCAAGCATGGCGATATGTTACAATGTGCAGTAGGACAGAGACGGTCCAACTTAGTGTTGACTGCCAAATTTCTGTTTAGAAGGAACTTAGGGGCAAAAGTACACTTGGGTTGGGAAGAGGAGAGTGGCAGCTTCAGGGGCTTCCCTTGAAATGCGTTACCTTAGTAAACTCTGCATTTTTCACAAAATCACATGTGCCTTTGGGTGGCTTGCATAGACCAGTGAAAATTCTGAGGCCGCCAGAACTTCCGACCAAGCACTCCTTATAAACACAACAAAGCTAAATTAAACAAATCTATGTCACCGCTCGTCAGTTGAGCTATGTGAGAGGTGGAAAAGGCAGAAGGATCGGACCTCCCTTCAACAGGAAGCCTTGGAAGAGCTGAAATGGGCCAAGTGCATTGAGCTGAGCGTGGGTGCACGAGAAACTGAAGATGAATCAGGTACCCTGGCATTCAAGGGGTTTGTAAGTCATGCCGCGAATCTCTTAGAAGGTTAGCTAGTGGAGGAAGAGGCAGCAGACTGACGATTGCCTGGAATTCTAATACTAGAAAGGAAGAAAATTACTGGATCATTTGTTCAACTCCCTTTTCATTTAATAACTACCCTCTGCAATGGCTGTTCTCCCAACTGGAGAAAGAATACTGAGTTTTAAAACCCAGGCGGCTTCAAGAAGTAGAATGTATAGGTTGAGAAAGACGATAGAAGACACACACTGTCACTCATCTTACAGATGAAATATTAGGTATGTGGAGCAGATACCACATATGGAGTTATGAATGAAATGGTCAAATGGAGATGTTCAAGTTTCATGCATGATAATGTTCTTATTTGGATAAAGGAATTTTGTAGCACGTGTTTGAAAGCCCACTTTGCATGAATCCTTGTGAATGGTTATGGCTTGGAATCCTCATTCACTGCTTGTGGCGTGTCTACTTGGACTAGCTTACTAACGTTGCCAAGCTCTCTGCGTCGAGGCACAGAGGGTCTGGCAGACAACACGAGGTGTGTTCAGCACTTTAGAGGGAAGGTATCATTCGACACACACATCTGGGCAAATGTGACTGACAATTTCCTCTTACGTAGCCCAAGTACCACCAAGTCCATCAGATTGGGGGAAAACATAAAAATAAAAGCCCAAAGTACTTATTTAAGGATTTTACTTCAATTGAAGAAAAAGCCTTAAAATCAATGAAGCCATTTGCAGTAGTCTCGAGATGCCACTGTAAGAGACGACAAGCAAATGACTAAGGAACTCAGGCCGCCCTAATCCTACCTCTGCTCACTAATTTGGACTCAGAGAGAATATTACTTCATAATCAAAGAAGGCAATTAATACAGCTGCCACAGAAAAATAGAAGTGTGTGGACAGCTCGTGTGCTAGTGACTTGCCAGTAAATGATAACAAGTCAGTATTTGCCTTCAACAGTTTTAGGAAAAGCTTCACCTGAAGACCTTTTGGTTTAGCTGGAAACCGAGAAGTCCTAGCCTAGGTTCCTGCCACCCAGTTTCCCTGACAGTAGAAGGTGATTTCCCTTCAAGTCTTACCTGCTTTAACAACTGTCATATAGCTATTTGGTTCATTAACAAATTACATTCCTTTGTTTCCTACACAGAAACGATATAATAAGCACATCTTTTTTTCGTTACGCTCAAGACTTTGAAAAATGATACTGCACCTGTGACTTTTTCCACGTCCAAAATATAAGGAAACTTTTTAGTCCAAGAGGAAATTTTGACTCATTCTCAAGGACCATTTGAATCCATGCACCCCAATGGACAGGACAGGCATGATAACTAGACTATCACATTATAGCTCACTCTTTCCAAAGGAAAAAAAAAAGAGATTCTCAAGTCTTAAAAGTACTGAAGTAACATTAAACAGAGTGCATGTTGACTTACAAAATCTTACAAAAAGAAGCAATTTCCAAACAGATTCTGCATTATGTTACAATACATATTTACTAGTAATTACGTATTGAAGGAAAGCTATGTGAAAGGGGCCCACATAGTTTGGTTAACTTTCCTTCTTATTTATAACATCCTCCTCTTAAAAATAGTTTAAATAAAAAGTATGTATTTCCAGGGTGCCTGGGTGGCTCAGTCGGTTAGGCAGCCGACTCTTGGTTTCAGCTCAGATCATGATCTCAGGGTCCTGGGATTGAGCCCTGCACTGGGCTTTGCACCCAGGACAGAGTCTGCTTGAGATTCTCTCTCCCTGTCCCTCTGCACCTCCTGCTCATGCTGTCTTTCTCTCTCTCTCTAAATATAAATAAATAAAAATCTTTTTTAAAAATGTGTATTTCCAAAAGAAGTAATATAAGATAGCATTTTAGAATTTCTGCTCTGTAGCATACTGGCTCTGCCTTCTCCCGCAAATTACTTAAACTCCCTATGCTTCAGTTATTTATCAATATAAGTAAGGATAATGACACCTATTATACAGGGATTTTGTAAGGTTTAATAAAAAAGATGTTTGAAAAATGCTTAGTGGAGTTCCTGGGGCTTGGTAAATAATGGCTATTATTTTTCTAAAATGAAAATTGGATTTTTGAATGTACATATACATTTGGCTTTGTTCAAGTTCCTTATAGAGCTCAAGTGATAAAATTGTACTTGGAATGATCTAGAAGAAAGAATAGTTTGAATGTTCATTGAGAGAAAAATAAATAAAAAATTAGTACAGAGCCTGAATGAAGAAATTTGCAAATAGTAAAAAGCAGTGGTGCTATTTTTCAGGGCTTCATATAAATGATGTACATAAACTAGGTTTGCTAGCTGTAAGTTTACTATAAATAGAGTCATTAAGAAAATCAAAGAAATGGTTTTAGGAAGTATTGGAATGAAACAATAAGGATATAGGCTCTTACTAGTTACATACGTGTACACACACACACAGATAATTTGATGAATCAAATATATATGATGATGATGGAAAACATTTGGAGAGGAACTCTGCTTAACATTTCTTTATTCAGTGTCATAAATGAAAACAAGATCCTCTTATCTCATCAGTCCCACCAGGAGATGAGTTCCATTTTATGTTGCCAGACACAAGATTTATCACTGCTTTTGAAAATCATCAAAGATCTGAAAACTAGATTGTTCAGTATAATTCCAAATTGCAGACTTTTTTGGAGAAAAAGTTTTCCACCACGTTTTCCTTACTTTATGAATGCATTATGATTTGTTGAATATTGTCAGTGACATTGAATTTCGTAGAGAAAAAAGTTCTGCATGTCTGTACTCATTCATTATATATGTATACTTATTTTCTTTTCATTACTTAAACTTTCACTGTTCATTTCATTAAAAAGCTTTGAAGCTGTTTTGGCTTCTCTAAGCAATCAAACTGGCAGATAATGACTCCCCTGCTTTCTCTCTTCTCGTTTTCCTCTCCTCTCCTCTCCCTTTCTTGCACGCGTGCACACACACACACGCATGCTTTGACGTATAAACACATACACACAGCTGTGTGACACTCACTGGCCAAAAAATCAAAGGATGTTGTAACCCATTACAAATCCCTTCCTGGGGCTCTTTAATGCGACTAAAATTAGAGAAATCCAAACTAAATTCACAGCAGCCTCCTCACAACCGTACTCAATGACCACAGCTGGCAACTTCAGGGGAAAACAAATCCTTGGCAGTGCTGGGATCCACCATAGAAGCCAGTCTGAATGGAGGCAGTCAGTGGCCACCCGCGGTGGGCTGGGGAGGGTCATCTGTATGCCAGTCGGCTCCAGGACTGATACGGCTCAATCACTTTAAGCATTGCCCTAAGCGCAGCAGAAAACACCTGGTTATAGCCGCTCATTCTTGTCTTATTTTGTATCTTCTCTGAGGCACAAGGACCACAGACTCATTCCCTAGGAGTAGTTTCATCATTATCTTAGGGTGGGAGGGGGCAGTTATGAGCAAGTATGGCTTAGCTTACTAGCCTCCTGGGGTGCTGATGGCCAGTGTACATCCTGTATGAATGAATTCCCTTGAGGGCTACACAGAGTGAATCTGGCTCTGAGAGCAGCCAAGTGCTTCTATTATCCAAAATATCTAAGCAGTGGAGGATCCTGGAAGGTTTAAATATGGCTGGCACCCATTTGGCAATATTGTTCTAAGTCTCAGATTTCTGCAGAACCTTCCAAATAGCCAGCTGAAAAAAAGTGAAACTGTGTTTCCAAATGCCTCCCAGTTGATAAACTTATTTTTCAAAGCTTTACCAGTATAAACACAGGTCACTCTTAAGAGATAAAGTTCAGTATTGCACACGCTTCAACAAATGTTTACAGACTGGTGATAATGGATATAACAGGTAGATGCATTTTTAAACTAGTCAAATAACCAGGTAATCCAAGGAACAGGCTGTTCATGTTTACCAGAGTCCCATAACTATGGCAAACTTTCACAGCTCGTTGCTCATGGTTTATACACCGGAAGTCACAAGATCCTACCGGTCCCGTTGAAGATGACACAGCTCCTCTCTGTGGCTGGGGTTGTAGAGAGAAGGACGACGACCGGCGGCCCAAAGAACACGAAGAATCAGAAAATCTGAGTTCTAGAATCTGTTCCATCTGGGGTTGGCTGTGTGTAACTTTAAGCCAGTTACATTTCAGGACTTCAGTTCTCCATCTGTCAAGCAGACGTCGTAAATCCTGTCCTACCTGCCCCCCGGCATTGCTGTGAAAGCTAAAGGGGGCATTTCATGTGAAGCCGCACCGCAAGTTACAAATTGCCATAGAAACACCATTTAGGATCATTCACTCACGCTTGCAAAGTTAGCGCAAGAATTAACTTGACAAACTTTCACAGAGAGTTCGTCATGTGCTGGGCCGCATGCAGCACGTTGGACTGGTCCCTCTGCAGACAATTTCGATTTCAGGACCTCTTTGAGCGACCCCCAAACCTGCTCAGAGGCCATTTGTCAAGGCTGAAAACCATGCATTTTAAATATTTCCTCAAGGGGCGCCTGGGTGGCACCGCGGTTGGGTGTCTGCCTTCGGCTCAGGGCGTGATCCCTGCGTTGTGGGATCGAGCCCCACATCAGGCTCTTCTGCTGTGAGCCTGCTTCTTCCTCTCCCACTCCCCCTGTTTGTGTTCCCTCTCTCGCTGGCTGTCTCTATCTCTGTTGAATAAATAAATAAAATCTTTAAAAAATAAAAATAAAAATAAATAAATATTTCCTCAAGCCTGCCACCCAGTAGGAAAGCTCCACATACACACCACTGTTCATATGGTTTGATAACCTTCTTCCTGTAACAGGAACAGGAAAATAAATGGGATGGGTGATCCCCACAAGCAATGAGTGAACAGAATAATGACATGAAACCTAGAGGTGAAGGAGCGGGAGGACGGAGATCCGGACGTGCTTGAGGCACTAACTACACGGACGTCATCAGAGCGCTAAGCAGGCAGGACACTGTACCTATGGAGGAAACACGACACAGCAAACATACAAGAAACTTACATATTCACGATATACTAAAGACACACAAGCCCTCAGTATTCACGAGGTCTTTACTCCCCAGAGTGTCCGCGCCCAGAAACACCGATAAATCCCGTGGCTGTTCAGCAGGCCCTTTGACAATCTATAGCTCTTGTCCGGGCTTACTTGTCCCCGTGTCTCTCCAAAGGAACAAGCGTCTGTCGCGGACCCGGGCACCTCGCTCACACCTCAATCACCTCGTCTGCAGGAAAGACTGAGGAGGTAGAGAGATGGACTATGTCAACATCGCGTGCCCCGCATTCTAGGTAGAACCCTGCAGTCATCCTGTCCGCCTACCCCATGTCTCCTTCCCCTCGCATCTAGCTGCATGTTTTAAATGGACTAATAAACCATGGCGTGTGAGCATTTTAAGTTGGTCTATGAGTTTGGGTTTTTTTGTTTTGTTTTGTTTTTCTGCTTTGTGACCGCCTAGAATCAATTTCCTAGGACAGCCAATGCATGTAGGTCACTGCCCACATGACACCCGACTTTAAAAGCAGCTGCAGCCTGCAGTTGGACTCTTTAGGTTAACCCTAATGATCAGATACCTCTTCGCCTACCCGCTGCCTGGCTACTGCTGCATTATCTCCTGGGCCTGTTTCTTAGCTGACAACTTTTAAACCGTACTAGCGTCATTGCTAATTCTAAGGCCCTACATGAATTGAGCTCTGCTCCGAGCCCTTAATATCTATGATTACATTGATTCTTGTGAAAAGCCTAGGAGGTTGATAGCATAATTATGCTCCTCATTTTTAAAACGAAGGAGCAGAGACGCAGGAAAATTAAGCTGTTTGCACAAGTTGTTTGCACAAGGCCACGCAGTTAGCAGGTGGGAGAGCTGAGATCCAAGCCGAGCAGTCTTGCCTGAGAACCTTTGCCTTAACCGTCCTGTTGAGAGCTGTCTGTAACCGGCAATGCATGGCCTTTGGACTTCCCAGTCTTTTAATGCCCTCCGTCCACTTGAGCTGTCAACAGTAAATCTCTTCGCATTCCCCACTGCTCAGCCTGAGCCGGGTGACAGTGTGAAAAACGTGGAGGCTATTTCAAAGGAGAAGGTTGAGGAAAGATGAGAGGCCCACGTCGAGGACTGGAGCATGGCTTTACACCAAGAGTGCACGCACAGATAGGAGTGTTTTAGAGAAGCTATGCCCCTAAACAGGGTAAGACGGATGCAGTGCCCCTCGGGAACCGATTCTTTTCCTCTGCAGCCTTCACGACCCAGGGGGGCACGCACGCGTGGCTCGAAGAGAGAGAAGCTGCATGACAACATGGAAATGACTCGAGAAGCTTCAGGAGAAATTGCAACCCTTTTCTGCTCTGATCCAGCTCCATAAGGCTCTTCCTGGCACTTGGTACGCGTGATTGCGTTCAACCCACACCCCAGCCTATAAGAGGCAATGGCTCTATTTTAGAGATGAGGAAGTGGAGGTCCAGAAACACTCTGTAATAGCCCCAGCAGGCAAAGCTAATAAATCGTAAAAGTGGATTACGAACTCAGGTCTCGATGACAGCAGAACACATGTTCTTGCCATTATATTTCACCACTGGTGAGCCTCCCCCGATAAGAAATGCCAAGAGCCACATTGTCACACCGCCCTTTCACCCCATTTGCTGAAACACTCCCTGACGATGATTCATTTCTTTTTCTTTTTTTTTCTTCTGAGAGAGAGAGAGAGGCAGAGGGAGAGGGAGAATCTCGAGCAGACTCTGCACAGAGCCTGACGTGAAGCTCCGTCTCACGACCCCGAGATCATGAGCTGAGCCAAAATCAAGAGTCGGATGCTTAACCGACTGAGCTCCCCAGGCGCCCTGACAATAATCCATTTCTGTGGCAGCCCTGCTCCTGGAGGGTTGGGTCTGTCTGGGCTGAGCGTCCGACTGACCTCCTGGGAGACCGGGGAGATGAAGAGATGACCAGAAGGCACCGGAGCCAGAGACACAGTTAAAGCTTGGATGTAACTGTTCTTGGAGAGTGGCTGATTTCTGTAAGCTGTAAAATGTTTCTCTGCCCACCTCCAACCCCACCCACAGCCCTTGAGTTTTTGGCTGGATCAGCTTATACAGAAGTCAGCTTTCAAAAAATATCCACTCGGCCACATGTGGCCCAGATTTTCAGACATTCCGGAAATGTCCCGTTTGATTTGTACATCCCCACACCTAACAGATCACTCAGGCAACGCTGACCCGCGGAGCAATTCCCCTCATGTGTCATCTACCATCTGCACTGACCTTGTTGCAAGAGACAAGAAAATTCAAAAGATGGTGGGGATTTGTTTCTGCTTTATGGAACCACGAACATTAGTGGGGACAAATAGCACTGACGTGCTCTTAAGAAGGGGGTAAATTATGCCTGTAATTCTAATTTATCAAATCGGTTATCATTCTAGTTCTAGTTATCAGTTAATTGGTCATATACTTTCCTGTGGATTGTAAAACAAGTAACCTGTCTATAGAATTAGTAAACATTTCATAATACTAAAATCATACAGTTCTTATAGATTGTAAACTTCTTTAATAAATCCCTCGATGGAAACTTTTTAATTAAAATCTAGATCAATGGACCCTGAAGTGTAGGAAAGGGACCCCAGGGGACTTTGAAGTTATTGCAAGATTTCCGAGAATCCATATAAATTGAAAAAGAAAATAATAGGCTTTGTGCATGTATGTATTACTACTTTTCAAATGTATGCTTACCAAAATGCAAATTTTCACTGAAGAAAAATGCAAATTCACATATAATTGATATTGAATTCATGGCAATTCTTGTTCTTAACCATTTATATAATAGATTGATTCTAACAGTGTATTTCCTGTTACATAGAAAATTGTAGAAGAAAAGGCATTAAAAAGGCATCCTTGCATTCATTCTAAGAGCCTGGGAACCACAGATCTGGTGGGATTATCTGTTTTTGGTATCGCACCCATTTGAGTCATTGACAGTGAACCTTTGACCCAAGTTGTCAAGATTTCGTCAGAGGCCCAAGTGATCTACATCTGGCCTGAGTCAGATGATTCAGGCTGACTGGGAGTTCTCTGCTTTTTCCTTTTCCTCTCATTTTATCAACACCAATCAGCACTGTAAACCCCTTTCCATAGGTTCTAATGGAGGCCCCCCGGGCAAAGGTCACTTCCTCTTTGGAGTCTCCCTGACCCTGCACGCAAGATTCTGTCTGTCATCTGCCCCACTGCCGTGCCTTATAACCCCCCTATTATACCACTGAACACACAGCCCTTCCAGCTTCTGCCCCTATACTTCCAGTTGAGGGAAGGCGCAGAGACCACCTCCCTTGGAAAAGGAGGCTACTGATCCAGAAGGCCCCTTGTAGAAGTGCTACAGTGACTATCACAGAGGCTCCATCTAGAACCTGCTGGGTGAGTGACAGGTAATAACAATAATGAATTCCCTTCACAGCATGCCTTCATTATGGCCCCCATAGCATGATTTAGAGAAATAAACCAGTAACTTGAGAGAGCAGCAACACTAGACACAGAAAACAGAGACCCAGGAGAAGGCCAGGGGGTAGGGCTGCTGCCATGTAGAGAAGGAAGGGGATATATAATTAAATAATAATAGTAATAATAATAATAATAATGAAAATCAGGTGAGAAGCCTGGAGGCTGTTGGGTGGGTAATATTCTCTCTTATCAAGTGCTAATTATGACCCTGTCCTGTTGTTCATATTAATTCAAGCACCAACTTACTTCTCTGAAAAACCTCATGAGATATAAGCTATTATCATCCCCATCTTGAAGAAAAGGAAACTTAAGCCCAGAGATGTTCAGTAACTTGTCCCAGTTCCCATTTGCAGTTAGTGGGTAGCGGTGGGGGATCCGGACACAGATGAACATGGCTTCTGCAATGGGAGGACACGGGTTTCTTTAACTCCCTACACCATCCCCAGTTCCTTAGCATATCCGCCGAGTCTGGAATGAAAGACTGATACAGAGAGGAAAAGACGGTTATGGGGGGACACTTATTCTAAGACACATCCTTAAGCAGTTATATTTGTGCCTAATCCTTACAACCCTATTGGGAAGGTATCATTATCATCTGTTTAGAAATAAGGGAACTGAGGGAAATTTATTAATTGACCCAAGATCACACTGGAAGGAAGTGGTGGAACTATTTCTGAGCAGAAACGATCCTATTTATCTTCATCGTGCAGCATGATGCCTGGCTTAAGGTAGGTGTTCAATAAAGCATTTTGTAAATTAATTACGTAATCAATTTCAAGGGCAGACATGCCCTCTAGCTACAGTCAAGACAGTGGGACAGGGAAAGAAGAGACACAGAAAGGCAGGATTTCTCCCTCCCTCCGTTTCTCTATCCTCCCCTCCTTTTCTTTCTTGTTCCTTTGAAAAATGTATATTGAACATCTACTGTTGCAAAAACCCAACATAAAGTCTAACAAAATGTGGCTCCTTAAGCCCCAATACACTTGCAGTAATATGAAGACAGAAACCTGCAATCAAACAATAAAAATGAGAAGATGCCATTGGTAAATAATGACATAGAAGATGATGCTGAATGACCAGTAGAAATCAGAAGGACAAAAAGCAGGTTTCGCATGGTTGCAGCAAAGGGGGGAGGTGGTAGAAGGATGGAAAGCTGGGCTGAAGAGCCTCACGCACTGAGCTGAGGAGTCAGAGTGCACCTTGAGAAGCAAGAGCCACCAAGGCCTGTGATCAGGAGAATGCGACAACGATCAGATATACATACGGTTTAAAAAGCTCCCCAGCAGGACTGTGAGGAAAATGGCGGGCGTGGAAAGTAGGAGCAGAAGAGCAGTTGGACTACGTTTCTGATAAAGGCTGGGTGGTCATGGGCTGAGTGTCACAAAAGCACAGGTCAGGGGAAGTGCCTTCATGAAGTACTCAGGCTTTGTCAGGGGGCCCCGGAGTTTAAACACTGTCTCCAACGTGTCTAGAATGGAAGGCGTAGAGAAGGAGGAATCCAAATAAACTTAAGATCAAACATGAAGCTCAAATATTTTGACTTTTACTAGAGATCACTTTAGATTATGTCTCTGGTTGTATCTTATCTCTCTGGAACTTTTTGTTAATGAGGGAGAAATAGGAAGAAAAATCTTAGCCATCTGAAGAGGGTATACTGTAGTCATCAATGCAACAAGTAGGAATAAAAGAAATGGATGCGTCCCGGCGACACTAGGAGTCAGGCCCCCAGGGCTTGGAGACAGTGGTAAGATGGAGCTGAGAAACAGAGGACAAGGCCAGCGTGGCTGAGGGTCCTGCGAGGAGGTACGAGTGTTAGACAAGCGGCAGGTGTGGAACACAGCGCGTGAGCCCGGTTGTGGACCTGCCATGCTGGAGGAGCCCACGGGACCATCGCATGGAGAGAGGCAGAGACACAGCCCAGAGAGTTATTCGCATGCAGTGGCAGTTGAAGCCCTGGGTGTGAATGAGCTTCATCCGGGAGCACGTGTAAAGGAATGGGAGAAGAAAACCAAGATGCGCGCTCAGGCACCATGGATCATTAAAGTACGCACAAGGGAAAACGAGACAGTGAGCAAGAGGAGGAAGATTTCAGAGCAATAGGAGAGAATCAAGGAGAGGGGCATCATAAAAGGTAAGAAAGAGAGAACAATGCAAAAAAGGGGAGGTCAGCTCTGTGAACAGCTGCCAAGAGGTCAAGAACGGCCCTGTGCTCTGGCGCCTGGAGCATGACGATGACCCTAGCCTGACAGTAAACTCCAGCGCGC
The DNA here is from genome assembly GCF_002007445.2 of Ailuropoda melanoleuca. Taxonomy (NCBI): domain Eukaryota; kingdom Metazoa; phylum Chordata; class Mammalia; order Carnivora; family Ursidae; genus Ailuropoda; species Ailuropoda melanoleuca. The sequence goes on from NC_048224.1 coordinate 134,998,022, forward strand.
GGCTGCAGAACGCGCGGCAAGGTGCAGTGAGCGCTGCGGAGAGAGCGGGCGCCGGACCTGTGGAGCAACTGGGAGGGAGGACAGCTCCATGGGTGTTCATAGGTGTCACCTGCAATGTCTTCTAAAGACCACGTTCAAGGAGTCCTACAAAACACACGAAGCATGCCCGGGTATTGTTCTCCCAATTTACATATACTTACCTTTTCTTTTAAAGCGGAGGAGAAATCCTCTAAACACTGCCTTTTTTAGTGTTCCTTGGGCAATGCCAGTCCAGTCCTATAACTTAGTTGAGTGTTAGAGAACTCCTCAAACAGAGGACTTCTTGTTAATCTCTCCAGATGGGAATTTTTTAAAGGAGAAAGTGTAATAACGCATCTCTAGAACAATGAAACAGAAGAAAATCATGTCCCTGAATTTGACATCACTTAATGATGAAGAGGGTTTTGGTCACTTCCCCTAACAGTTTTCCTTTGCTATCATTAGACTCAGCCCCATTAAAGAGGTGCCAAGAGCATGACTCGCGACAAGCTGTGTCCTCCATTTTGCACACCCCGACAGTGGGGAGCCCATTGGTCATTGGCCGCGTTTGGATGGAGACCTTGTTTATACCTGGAAGCCCTGCGTTTGGTCTCAAAGTTCGGTTGCCCTAAAAACAGCCAGGTGCAAGTCCACAAAGCTAACGAATGCCAGCCAGGCAACCCAAAGTGGTATGTTTGCATCTCTGGCAGAAAATCTGCCAACACTTTGTGAGCACTTTTATTGCTGTAATATAACGGTTCTTTTGCAGGGAGCAACCAAGGTCGTGTTCTCACTGTCTGCATTTGGACTTGGGAAGAGCGGGCAGAACTCACTACACTTCATGGTCATGGGGACTGCCACTCCTGCTTCACTGGCATCGTGCCCCGGGGGGAAGAGCTCATCTCAGTTGTTGGTGGCATCCTCCTCTGAGACCGTTTCTCAGTACGGCATTGGAATTNCGCTTCATTGGCATCGTGCCCCGGGGGGGAAGAGCTCATCTCAGTTGTTGGTGGCATCCTCCTCTGAGACCGTTTCTCAGTACGGCATTGGAATTGCTTGAAGTTGACAATTATTTCTCCTAGCTACTAACAGCTCTCTTCTTTTTGTTTCTTTCTCATTGCGAAGGAAAACTGCAAAGTGCTCCTGTCCAGAGAAACTGTGAGTTGCATGCATCAGTATGACTCTTTCTTGTTTTCTTAGCAACTCACTGAAAGCCTTCAGTCTAATCTGGGCTCGTGGCACCAACTAAACTTGAACGTTAGTTACAAGCTTGCTTCACCGCCGCCATCCCTCCGCCCCCAGACACGCACTCACACCCACGTGCATGCAGGCATGCCTGTGCGGTCCTCGTGCATCAGCCAGAAGGTACAAATGTGCTGTTTGTACAACCACTAAAGCACGACTCATGAGCCATTACTGGGGATCATTTTGTCTTTACTAGGCTGCGGAGGTTGGAGGGGTACTTGGGCTCCATTCTTGGCATTGTCAAATAGGCATAATCTCATTTTCTACGTCTGGAGGCTTTTGCTGTGCAGTGACTCTGACATAGTTAAGAGGATTGATATGACATGTACAGTAGTTGAGTGATGAGGTCTTAGAAGGGGATTTTGTGTGTGTGTCTTGTTTTCCTGTTCTATCACGCACCGCAGACTTCTGTGATACCTCGTCAAGTCACTCTGACACATCTTTGGGGATCTTCTGCAGCTTTTCCCCATGCTCTTTGAGACCCTCCATTAATCTCCTTAACATAGCCTGCCTTGTTCTTTGCAGATCATTTTTCATCAGGGAAATGTTCTTTATTTCCTATTTTCCATGGTCTTCTTACGTAGCAAACACTCAGGTGCCTACACTTTTCTCCTCCTTTTAATTTAAAAAGGCACTTGAATTTCTTTGTTGGGCACAAGGTCAAATTCTTAAAAAAATAAAATTTGTCAGGCCCAGTTCTCAAATTCCTCCGTGGAGTGAGGGATAACTCACTTTCTTGTGTTTTGTTCAGCTGAGCTTGTAAAACGAATTCCATTTTCTCAGAAGAGATGATTATATTATTTCAGTGTTTTGAATGGGATATCCCTGGACCGATATTGTCTTTCTTGCTTGGCCTGGTTTTTTTCCCCCTTTTTTCTCTGTCTTGAATATACCTTTTTTCTGAACTATTTTTCAATAACTCGGTGCACTGTTTCATCATCAGCATTTAAAGCTACTAGACTAAATGGGTCTAAGACTGATATACCAGGGTTTGCTGAAATCTACTCTCACACTCTCATCTTGGTGTAAGACCCTCACATGCCAACACTTTTTGTGGGGATACCAATTACTCGTGCATTTCTCAATTCTACTTCATGCTCGTTCCAGTCAAAAAACAAAGATTTAACACAAAGACCCCTGAGGCCTTGAAGATGCCAACTCTCAAATTATGATAATCTTGTCTACATTTTGATATAGGTTTGCTAGGAAAATCCCTTTTGGGTGATGCTGTTGGCAGAACAATGACACAATAATTTGTAGCAAACAACATCCCAGGGAAGAAGGGAAAATGCCTGTGAAACCAGTAACAAGATTAAGCAAGAATATGGGAGTTCCTTACAACCAAAAACCTAAATGTCACTGTGTGGCGTCAGAGGAAATCAGGGAGCGCAGCCTCGCCGAGGATTTTTATGTCGGAAAGCGGCTTTTAAACGCATACAGCTCAGGGATTAATAAGACCCAGAACAGGTTGTGACTCTATCCCTACATTTTTGTCCTGACAGTTCATTCTCTCAGGCAGACAAAGAAAAGTTCTGGGCTCGAAAAACGGGCCCACCTGAATCTTAACGCTAATGAGTTTATACATTGCAGTACTTTTAGCTAGTTCAAGATGAAATTTTTGTTTATGCTATGACTTTAAGTTTTTAGTGCTTAGGAAGAATGGGGGGGGGCTCTAATTATTAACATAATGTTTCCCCCAATCAGAGCAGTGGTTCTCAATCCACTGTGATTCTGCACCCTCTTCTCAGGGGACATTTAGCAAATGTCTACAGATGTCAGAACTGAGAGGGGGTACCCCTGGGTATCCAGTGCATAGAGACCAGAGATGCTGCTTAATAGCCCACAATGCACAGCATGGCTGCCCACAGCAAAGAGATACAGGTCACAATGTCAGCAGGATCAGAAACTCACATCTACGCCGGCAGAAGACACAGTTCCGTTATTTTGTAACCTGAGGATAGACAACGACGAGGCGTGAGTGAATAATCAAAGCTGCTCGGCAGTTTCAGGTGCTGCTACAGAAGTGCTGGGCATGCTTTGCGTTTCCCTAGCTCCTCGGCTGCTGCTTCCTTCCATCAGCGTGGGAAAGAAAACAGCATTTCTGTGACACAGAGAAATTTACAAGGCAGGGTCTCATCAATCAAGCGGAACACAAAACTAATTTGGGGAGCAAGTTTTATTTCCTTGCCGCTTTTTAAATTACTTTTGTGCTCATTATAATTAAAACTTAATAATGTAAATAACTGTTTTTTTCCTAAAATACAACAACACATCAACTGTTCATCCTCAGCGCCAAATAACAGAAACAATGAAACTAAGCACTTACTTTTCTCAAGCTGCAGCTCAGTAATTTTTAGAGACTACAAAAGGAACAGGCATGTGTTCCTAATGGGAACTTGGAAAATAAGACCTGAGGCATTGAAAGGAATGAATTCCAAATCACTCCGTTCTCATATTTGAGAGCACTTTCTTATCTCAGTCATCAGTAATGACTATAAATCTTCGCATGGTGATGAAAATGTCTATTCTCTTTTGAGTTGTTAAAATCTCTAAATTGGTTACTTGCTAACTATGGTTTTCATGTCTTTAGCTTTTAAATGGACGAGACAATATGGGTATTGAAATTCCTAAATTATACTGGATCTGGTTTCAGAAAGGGTAATATTACATATTAGAAAAGCATACTGTGTCTTATTCAAATCAGTCATAACCTCATGCCTTGATATCATAACTCTCAGAAGGCTTGGGGCCCTATAGGCTTGGTCCTGGCCTAGGTCCCTCCATAGCGGGGTGTTGTTTGTCCTGGAAATCCCTGTTGAGGATGGGCAGGTCTCACCGGAATAGTGGGTACGTGTTTGCACAAGTGTGCCAAAAGCGTGTTTACCCCTGGTTTAGTTTAGAACATCACGCTTTCTCAAGGCCGCTTCCTTAGATTTCTCCGTGGGGTTATATATGGGGACATCTCAAAGATATTCTTCCATACAAATTCCTGTCTAAAATGCTCACAGACATCTGCTGAATGCAAGGTTCCAAAGAAAGCCATGTCACAGTGTTCTCACGACCGAATCCCGAGCGCACTACAGTGGGACAATAGAAGCAGGTGTCCCTTACTCTGCTTTCTCTCTGGAAAGGCAGTTGTACTTGTGGTGACTGCCATCGAATGATGTTCTTCAATACACAAAGGAAAAATGGTACCGCGCACCGCCTGTTCAGTGGTAGTGTGTGGAGACCCCGTTACTCTTTCTCCCTCCGCTGCACGGGGTGACATCCTCTGTCTCCCTCTCTGTACCAAACTCCTTGTTCTTAGTCAAAACCATTTACAAAAAGTCAAGGCTCCCGAAGGGTTCTCCCTGAAAATTATTTCAATGAACATATTCATTGAACGACATGGTCAAAGCTGAACATCTCAGAGTGGCTGGGAAGGAGCACAGTGATGGCGGCCCCACTAGCTCCCCAGACAACGTGCCAGCGTGCGTAAGAACGTGCTTCCAATAGTTTAGTTTCGAACATCATGCTCTCCCAAGGTAGCTTCTTCAATTTTCTCTGTGGAGATTGTACATGGAGACATCTTAAAGACAGTCTCTCATCTCCTGTCTAAAATACAGCGTCACCTAGCTCCATCACTCTGTGGTCCACCTGCCGACACTGGCTGGGGGCAGTCCTGGGATCACACCACACTACGCTCACCTTGGGAGATGGATCATTTCCCTCCCCAGCACTTGCATTGGCTTGGGCTCCCCCAGCTTTCACTGATACTCTAGGCTGGCCCGGTGGCCTCGGTGAGCTGCTCTGTCTTGTAGGCTTCCTTCCGGTGCTACGGAGGCTCGTCACAATGCTGCTTTATTGGGTCTAGTACATTGCCCAGCACACAGGAGACAGTGTACCATCACTGAATGAATAAAAGAATGAGTGGATGAGGCCTCAACTTCTAACAGAAGTTACAAAATCAAACAGGGAAAGCTAACTATTGAGCAGGAAAATGGGAAGGGTAATGTTATGGATGAATTGTGCCCCCCCCCAGTTCCTACAATCCCAAAAGTTCCCCAATCCCAAAAGTGAATGTATTTGGAGATAGTGACTCCAAGGAGACAATTAAGGTTAAATGATGTCTTAAAGATGGGGCCCTAATCCAAATCTGACTGATGTCCTTATTTAAAAAAGAAAATGAACATATACAGAGA
>NC_048224.1:135003499-135012663 GCF_002007445.2 Ailuropoda melanoleuca
GGCCCACCTGAATCTTAACGCTAATGAGTTTATACATTGCAGTACTTTTAGCTAGTTCAAGATGAAATTTTTGTTTATGCTATGACTTTAAGTTTTTAGTGCTTAGGAAGAATGGGGGGGGGCTCTAATTATTAACATAATGTTTCCCCCAATCAGAGCAGTGGTTCTCAATCCACTGTGATTCTGCACCCTCTTCTCAGGGGACATTTGGCAAATGTCTACAGATGTCAGAACTGAGAGGGGGTACCCCTGGGTATCCAGTGCATAGAGACCAGAGATGCTGCTTAATAGCCCACAATGCACAGCATGGCTGCCCACAGCAAAGAGATACAGGTCACAATGTCAGCAGGATCAGAAACTCACATCTACGCCGGCAGAAGACACAGTTCCGTTATTTTGTAACCTGAGGATAGACAACGACGAGGCGTGAGTGAATAATCAAAGCTGCTCGGCAGTTTCAGGTGCTGCTACAGAAGTCCTGGGTGTGCTTTGCGTTTCCCTAGCTCCTCGGCTGCTGCTTCCTTCCATCAGCGTGGGAAAGAAAACAGCATTTCTGTGACACAGAGAAATTTACAAGGCAGGGTCTCATCAATCAAGCGGAACACAAAACTAATTTGGGGAGCAAGTTTTATTTCCTTGCCGCTTTTTAAATTACTTTTGTGCTCATTATAATTAAAACTTAATAATGTAAATAACTGTTTTTTTCCTAAAATACAACAACACATCAACTGTTCATCCTCAGCGCCAAATAACAGAAACAATGAAACTAAGCACTTACTTTTCTCAAGCTGCAGCTCAGTAATTTTTAGAGACTACAAAAGGAACAGGCATGTGTTCCTAATGGGAACTTGGAAAATAAGACCTGAGGCATTGAAAGGAATGAATTCCAAATCACTCCGTTCTCATATTTGAGAGCACTTTCTTATCTCAGTCATCAGTAATGACTATAAATCTTCGCATGGTGATGAAAATGTCTATTCTCTTTTGAGTTGTTAAAATCTCTAAATTGGTTACTTGCTAACTATGGTTTTCATGTCTTTAGCTTTTAAATGGACGAGACAATATGGGTATTGAAATTCCTAAATTATACTGGATCTGGTTTCAGAAAGGGTAATATTACATATTAGAAAAGCATACTGTGTCTTATTCAAATCAGTCATAACCTCATGCCTTGATATCATAACCTCATGCCTTGATATCATAACTCTCAGAAGGCTTGGGGCCCTATAGGCTTGGTCCTGGCCTAGGTCCCTCCATAGCGGGGTGTTGTTTGTCCTGGAAATCCCTGTTGAGGATGGGCAGGTCTCACCGGAATAGTGGGTACGTGTTTGCACAAGTGTGCCAAAAGCGTGTTTACCCCTGGTTTAGTTTGGAACATCACGCTTTCTCAAGGCCGCTTCCTTAGATTTCTCCGTGGGGTTATATATGGGGACATCTCAAAGATATTCTTCCATACAAATTCCTGTCTAAAATGCTCACAGACATCTGCTGAATGCAAGGTTCCAAAGAAAGCCATGTCACAGTGTTCTCACGACCGAATCCCGAGCGCACTACAGTGGGACAATAGAAGCAGGTGTCCCTTACTCTGCTTTCTCTCTGGAAAGGCAGTTGTACTTGTGGTGACTGCCATCGAATGATGTTCTTCAATACACAAAGGAAAAATGGTACCGCGCACCGCCTGTTCAGTGGTAGTGTGTGGAGACCCCGTTACTCTTTCTCCCTCCGCTGCACGGGGTGACATCCTCTGTCTCCCTCTCTGTACCAAACTCCTTGTTCTTAGTCAAAACCATTTACAAAAAGTCAAGGCTCCCGAAGGGTTCTCCCTGAAAATTATTTCAATGAACATATTCATTGAACGACATGGTCAAAGCTGAACATCTCAGAGTGGCTGGGAAGGAGCACAGTGATGGCGGCCCCACTAGCTCCCCAGACAACGTGCCAGCGTGCGTAAGAACGTGCTTCCAATAGTTTAGTTTCGAACATCATGCTCTCCCAAGGTAGCTTCTTCAATTTTCTCTGTGGAGATTGTACATGGAGACATCTTAAAGACAGTCTCTCATCTCCTGTCTAAAATACAGCGTCACCTAGCTCCATCACTCTGTGGTCCACCTGCCGACACTGGCTGGGGGCAGTCCTGGGATCACACCACACTACGCTCACCTTGGGAGATGGATCATTTCCCTCCCCAGCACTTGCATTGGCTTGGGCTCCCCCAGCTTTCACTGATACTCTAGGCTGGCCCGGTGGCCTCGGTGAGCTGCTCTGTCTTGTAGGCTTCCTTCCGGTGCTACGGAGGCTCGTCACAATGCTGCTTTATTGGGTCTAGTACATTGCCCAGCACACAGGAGACAGTGTACCATCACTGAATGAATAAAAGAATGAGTGGATGAGGACTCAACTTCTAACAGAAGTTACAAAATCAAACAGGGAAAGCTAACTATTGAGCAGGAAAATGGGAAGGGTAATGTTATGGATGAATTGTGCCCCCCCCCAGTTCCTACAATCCCAAAAGTTCCCCAATCCCAAAAGTGAATGTATTTGGAGATAGTGACTCCAAGGAGACAATTAAGGTTAAATGATGTCTTAAAGATGGGGCCCTAATCCAAATCTGACTGATGTCCTTATTTAAAAAAGAAAATGAACATATACAGAGACACTGAGGATGTATGAGCACAGAGAAAGGGTGCTCATGTGAAGACACAGAGAGAAGGCAGCCAACTGCAAGCCTAGGAGAGAGGCCTCGGGAAGAACTGCCATGTGGACACCTTCATCTATCGGACTTCCAGCTTCCAGAACTGTGAGAAAATACATCTCCGTTGTTTATTCCCATGGTCTGTGGTGTTCTCTTACAGCAATCCCAGCAGACCAGTCCAAGTGAGAGCACAAGTACTGGTTGAGTGCCTACTGTGCGCCGAGCACGGGATTAGGCTCTGTATTATCCCAGCTCATTTTAATAGTCCCAGTGCGTCTAAATGATGCTAACAAAATAAATCACGGGAACGATTTCTTGTGAGATTATTACATTCATTTTCTTATATCTTTTCTTTTGAAAAATGAGGCTCTAGTTTCCACTACCCAACGTCGTTTACACCCTAGATTAGATTGCACCCTGGATTAAAGCTTGCATTTTGTTGGGCAACACTTTTTCATTGAATTAAAACAGAAATCCCTTCCAATGTGATATAATGAAGTCCTCTGAATTGATCATTAGTTCATTTCTAGTCTTTTGATGTGCCAAAAATAGTTAAGTTATAAACTAATAACTTAATAGATTATTGAGTTATCCTCCTTCCATATGCCTACGGTAATTTGATAAGGCCTTTTTATAGACCATGGGACATGCTGCTGACAGTGCTCTTCAGAGCACTGTGCTTCACGACATTACCTATTATTATGCCTCTTCTGGCTTGCCCACTAGACTGTATTTTATGGAAGTGGGGACCGTATTGGTCAGTGTCCTCATCTCTAAAGTAGGAATTCTACAAACCCTTGCGTCATGGACTTAAATGAAACGATGGACGGATGTAAGACACTCAGCACCATACCTGTCATTAAGTGAAGACAAGTATTAGGTGTCATTGCAGTTCTGTTATTATTATCATTACATTACGTTTCACTATCCTAACTGTGCCGAGTAGGGGGCCTGAGCCATTACGGCTCCCCTAGTGTTTGTAGGAGGAATGAATGAAACTCATTCTGCCTTCAAATATGGAAAAGGGCCCTCAGTTCATACTAGAACATTGGCTGAGGACACGGGATGTTTTCATCTGTTTTTTACCTTGTTTTTATCCACTCACTAGCCCAGTTTGGCACTGAGTGAGAACTCAGTCAACATTGGTTGGAATTCATTGAAAGCCTGAGTAGTGTAGGCACACAGAGGAAAGACTTCCACAGATTACTCAGGGGTAGGGAAACTTTCCTGACCCAGTTCCCTCCTAAATGAAGAAGGGCAAAACACATGGACTTGTCCTTCTGGCAACTTTATAAGTTAGTTATTTCTAGTTTCCTGGGAGGTTTCTGCAGCAGTAACCTCAGCTCTGTTTAGCTTCTTACTCCATTAATCAAAGGCTAGGTTCGTGACAAACATTATTATTAATTGGAATCTCTGTCTTCTTATATTTATTTATTTTAGTATGTCTCAAGAATTCCATTGATCTGAATTCGACGACTTTATGTTGATCTGTTACAGGTTTACTCTTGAAACTTTAACAGAGTGATCTTTGGTATGGTATATGACAAAACATACAACATTAACTTAAAAATAGTTCAGTAAATTATTCAATATTATAGCATGTATTTAAGTGCCATGTGATAATATTCATAACACTTAAAGACAAACTTCATCTTCTTTTATCTAACAATGGCACATGCTTCCATTTACTGTTAAATAATTATATAAAAATACTGTGTTTTCAACAAGTAAATACAAAATTGCATATTGTATCATTTTTGGTTGGGTACCGAATGCACGCACACGCATGTATTTTAAATAGTAGACTGAAATTTAACTATAATTATAACATCAAATATGTTTTCATAAACTGATGCTTGTAATCCTTTTTCTGAAAAAAAGGGGGGTATATTTTTATAGTTTTTATGTGTTGTTTCTAAATTAGGGGATGGGAGTTTTCAGGCTGCTCTTTGCAAGCTCCTTTCTAAAAATAATACATAGAGGACATGGAAAGTCTTTATTCTCAACAAATGAAAAGACAATTTGGATTTAATCATCACTAAATTTTCCTTTTCAACATTTGTTTTTGAAGAGCCGGAGCCGTCCTGAGAAGCCACATAAGAATTTGGATTAGATGAATGCGAATTATTGACCTGCTCATCAATTCATCTTGAGGCAAATTTGCAGAATTAGTATCATTTTGTACACTTCGATACTTATTGTATTTGACCATCAATGTTTTAAAACAATAACACAGGCAGGATGACTGTTATCATCTAGTATCTATTAGCAGCGCTCAGCTGTGAGCTTGATTCCTTATGACAGTCATCTGGTCACCACCACACAGCACCCAGCAACAGAGGTTCTCAGCCCACGTTAAAACAATAGAACTCCAAATCATTATTGTATTCACTTCTTTACAAAGCAGACATCGAGACTGACAGTATTACTATCTTTGATAAGAGGAAGCCCCTGGAAGTTGGTGACTCACCAGTGGGGAAGAATTTCTAGATATTCTCCGACCCTCTTTGAATGAATGGGTGCTGTATTTCAAGGACTCCCCAAAGTTGGCCACCATTTAAAGTGAATAGAAGGAAGACAATCAGCACTGCCGATTCTCTTTTCAAAAGGAAGAGGAGACACATATGGAGTGGAGGATTATAGTGAATAAATACAGTAACGACGTTATTCTTAGAAGTTTACCTTCCTGTTGGATCCCTTTCATTTCCCAGTTGCTTTAACCTCTTCACACACAAGATGAGAGTGNAAGTGGAATGACGAATGCGATTGGAAATACTACTCCCATTCTTTGGATGTATGCAGTGGGGAGGGGCTATCGGCATCACATCAGGGCCTACTTCATATTTAGAGCTACACGTTCTCAGGACTAGGGTGCTAGGCTGTCCTGTAGAATCCACATGGAGCAGGTAGCTGACGTCTCATTCAACTCCATCTTCCCTGGGCCTGCTGTTGCCCTCTGCCTTAAAACCCACATTCTTGAAGATATCCTTAGACATCTCCTCCAGGTGCACCCACACCTCCAAAATTTTATTTGCATAATTTCCCTCTTTTCATAATTCAACTGTCTAAGATCATGCACCGGCTCCTTCCACTGACCTAAACTTCTGACTTTTCCCTTTAACACCATTTCAGTGGTTCTCGCCGTGCATCTCCCCCTCGCCTTAATCCGGTCTGTTAGGTCATAGGACTTTGCTTGTCATTAATCCCACCAGACCAAATCTGGGTTTTTGTAGAAGTAGAAACCCACACATACTCTTAAAGCACCGTAGTTTCAATCCTTGTAACTGACTTTAAAGTTCACCTCCTAAAATAGCTTTTGCTTTATGCAATATGTGATGATTCATATGTAGCCATTCATCAGAGTATATTCTTACCAGATTAATCTTCGAGTTAAAATGCTTTTATTTCATCATTACTCTGCTCACAACACAAGTCTGTCCGGATTTCAAAGCCCACCATCAGCTTAAAAAATTCAGTTCAATTCATTCCCCCACAATAAGGTAGGGGTGGAATCCTCAAAATCACAGAAATTTAGGAATTCTGTAACTGCATTCATTTATGTAATCATCAATTAAGACCTGAGCATTGACGTTCCTCATCTAAAGTTGACCTGAAAAGTTAATGAAGTGTTAGGGGACTCAGGACCCAACGAACATGTCATATTTATTCCGGCTGTTCTGAACTTTCTTTTTTTATGTTCAAAACAAGATTTCTGATTGAAATTCTTTTATATAAGAAGGCATTCAGACGACACACACATACCCCTACCTATTCAAATGCCTCATCTCCCGATGGATGAGGTCCGTGTCTGGACCACCTCAATAAAGAGTGGAAAGTGCCTAGACTGGGAGTCAAAGGTGGAATTCTGCTCTGTTCTCAGCCTTTGCTCAACTGCCTTCTGTCAAACTAAGTAAATGACACAATCATTTTTGAACTTCAGCTTCCACACCTAGTGTCAAAAACCTGCACCGTCCAGTGTAGCAAGCATGACCCTCTTCAGTAGTCTGATAAACATATATGGTTACAGTTCTCTCTCTTTTCCTCTCAATTACTCATAATCTCAATGCTCTTATTAGCAAGAAGTTTCATAGCTCCTCTTGTTACATCCCTTCAAACCCAAGTACTCTAGAGACATACTCAGCTCAAAAATGGTCAGTGTTACTTCCAAACACTAGACAAAAAGAACGGGAAAGTCCAATCCGTCCACTGATACTGCTGTTTTGATTGCTTCCCCTGGATATTCCTATTGAACTGTCACTACGTAGTCCTACAGCTCTCTGTCTTGATTCCAGGTGCCTCTACTAGTCTAGAACTCACCAGAAGCCAGAGAGGAGCTTCCTACTTGAAATGTGGAGATGACACAAAAAGCAAGTATTACACGGAATTAAAGATGCAATTAAGGCTTAAAAGATTTCCAGATTGTCATGACCATGGAGCTCTGTGTGTCTCAAATTGCACTAAAAATCAGGAGGTGTGCTCTGTGATCATGATAGGAGCCCTGGTGTTTTGGTTTCTTGGTGACAGAACTTTGGTTGAAAGAACACTAGCATCTGCTGTGAAGTGAGTTTTTCAAAGTTGGTGTTTATTTGATTTGGGGCTCATGTTTTTGGAGATACATTGTGTAGACAGATGTACATATAAATGTCTAATTCTTCAGAGGGCTATTCTGAGGGTAAATGATTAACGAGAGTCAAGGAACATTAACCAACACTCCTCAGGGAACCACACTAGCCACCGAAAATACAGATAAGGCATTTTTTACCACCCTTGACAAGCCTTCAATAGAGGAAAGCAAATACGACTTTCAAGTTCATTGTTCTCTTAGTCCACCCTTAACATGTGGACTCTGTTCCCCAAAGCATGGCCCAACAAGAATAACTGGGTCCTCAAATTGCTTCCAGCCTCAACATCATGCCTGCAAAAGCTGGTTCTAACAATCTCAAACTTGACTGCAAATTCCCTGGGGACAGAGGCAAGGTCTGCACATTGTATGACAGTTCTATGGTATCACAATGTGAAGGACACATAAAGGGCTCTAGAAACACCTGTCAATTTACTAGTTTGTAGACACAATTAATTGTTGCTACTTTCAAATTATATCTCCTCCGCTAAACTTTTTTGCGTGCAGGGCGTAGTCGTCACTTGTTAGGTTCTTTAGTATTTACTCTTCTCTATCGACAGCTTTGAAAGGAGAGTTTAAAAAAGAAGAAAATATCCATATCTGTATTTTGGTTACAAGGATGATTCTTAGACGGCTGCTTAGTAAATTTCACGCACCGCACCATTCACGGTCCCCCACCGCAGCCTCACGAAGAAGGTCTTTTCACACATTTTGGTGAGTAGGTGGGCATTTGCAATGACAGGAGCTCTAACTGAAATAAACTCGCAGTGTCGAAAAGCACACTTCACAGCCTACTCCACAGCCCCCTCCCCCCCGATGACATACCCAGATCCAAGAACCTGAGCGCCACGTGGCTGTGGTTAAGATGGGACCCGCTGCCCATGTGCAGAGCAGAATGTACATCCAGATCCCAGGCTGGAGAAGCTGGAGTCTTTCAAGCTCCAGCTGCAGGTTTTATCCCTTGTAATCCTTACTTTGTGTGTCATCCGCACGTCCAACAGTACTTCTTTCTGTGCTGCTGCAAATGAGAGCCTAGGCCTACAGCTACAACAAAACCCTATCAGAAACACATTGCAAGCTTCCCTTGCGTGCGGTAGCTCCTTATTGCATTACGTTTTCCAGGTAAGAGCTGCAATTTCCACCCATGCTTCTAGTTGACTCAGCATGAAAGCGTCCACAGATGCTGCCTCTGCCTTGAAATGGACGGGCTCACGTGCGCCTGAGTCACGTTTGTAGGGAATTACATGAAGGTGAAGCTGCGAGGGTGGGATGTTATCCTGTTTCTCATTTCAATTCAAAAGCCATATTTTCTCTTACTTACCAGGAAGCATAGCTAGTGAACATGAAGTTTACCCCTGGCAGTGAACCAACTCCAGCAGCCCCAAACCTCATGGGATTCCTGCAGATAACATCAAACAGGACAAGTAGAGCAAAACACTAGGGTGAAATTGAATGTATCTTGAGGAAGAAAACCCTCACCAAGATCAGAGGTTTTATGAAAATTTTAAATCATGTAAACATTGCTGGTATCAGAGAGTTTAATAAAATGCATATAAACTTTAGATTAAAAAAAAAACTCAAGCTAAGCATTGCTTAACTCGGTTTTGGTCTCCCAAACAGGCAGTTATTGTTTTGTTAGATCAAAGATGGGAAGGCAATAAGAAGTGTCTGATAAAGTGAAAACAGGGCTGGTGGGAGACAATAGCACATAGAGAGAGAGGAGGTGGACTGAGTCCATCAGAAAGTCTGGGGGTGAGGGGTGGGGGTGTTTTTTTTTTTTTTTTTTTTTTTTTTTTTTTTTTTTTTTTTTTTTTTTTTTTTTTTTTTTTTTAAAAAAAAATTTTTTTAAAG
>NC_048224.1:135018865-135027198 GCF_002007445.2 Ailuropoda melanoleuca
CTTGTCATTAATCCCACCAGACCAAATCTGGGTTTTTGTAGAAGTAGAAACCCACACATGCTCTTAAAGCACCGTAGTTTCAATCCTTGTAACTGACTTTAAAGTTCACCTCCTAAAATAGCTTTTGCTTTATGCAATATGTGATGATTCATATGTAGCCATTCATCAGAGTCTATTCTTACCAGATTAATCTTCGAGTTAAAATGCTTTTATTTCATCATTACTCTGCTCACAACACAAGTCTGTCCGGATTTCAAAGCCCACCATCAGCTTAACAAATTCAGTTCAATTCATTCCCCCACAATAAGGTAGGGGTGGAATCCTCAAAATCACAGAAATTTAGGAATTCTGTAACTGCATTCATTTATGTAATCATCAATTAAGACCTGAGCATTGACGTTCCTCATCTAAAGTTGACCTGAAAAGTTAATGAAGTGTTAGGGGACTCAGGACCCAACGAACATGTCATATTTATTCCGGCTGTTCTGAACTTTCTTTTTTTATGTTCAAAACAAGATTTCTGATTGAAATTCTTTTATATAAGAAGGCACTCAGACGACATACACATACCCCTACCTATTCAAATGCCTCATCTCCCGATGGATGAGGTCCGTGTCTGGACCACCTCAATAAAGAGTGGAAAGTGCCTAGACTGGGAGTCAAAGGTGGAATTCTGCTCTGTTCTCAGCCTTTGCTCAACTGCCTTCTGTCAAACTAAGTAAATGACACAATCATTTTTGAACTTCAGCTTCCACACCTAGTGTCAAAAACCTGCACCGTCCAGTGTAGCAAGCATGACCCTCTTCAGTAGTCTGATAAACATATATGGTTACAGTTCTCTCTCTTTTCCTCTCAATTACTCATAATCTCAATGCTCTTATTAGCAAGAAGTTTCATAGCTCCTCTTGTTACATCCCTTCAAACCCAAGTACTCTAGAGACATACTCAGCTCAAAAATGGTCAGTGTTACTTCCAAACACTAGACAAAAAGAACGGGAAAGTCCAATCCGTCCACTGATACTGCTGTTTTGATTGCTTCCCCTGGATATTCCTATTGAACTGTCACTACGTAGTCCTACAGCTCTCTGTCTTGATTCCAGGTGCCTCTACTAGTCTAGAACTCACCAGAAGCCAGAGAGGAGCTTCCTACTTGAAATGTGGAGATGACACAAAAAGCAAGTATTACACGGAATTAAAGATGCAATTAAGGCTTAAAAGATTTCCAGATTGTCATGACCATGGAGCTCTGTGTGTCTCAAATTGCACTAAAAATCAGGAGGTGTGCTCTGTGATCATGATAGGAGCCCTGGTGTTTTGGTTTCTTGGTGACAGAACTTTGGTTGAAAGAACACTAGCATCTGCTGTGAAGTGAGTTTTTCAAAGTTGGTGTTTATTTGATTTGGGGCTCATGTTTTTGGAGATACATTGTGTAGACAGATGTACATATAAATGTCTAATTCCTTCAGAGGGCTATTCTGAGGGTAAATGATTAACGAGAGTCAAGGAACATTAACCAACACTCCTCAGGGAACCACACTAGCCACCGAAAATACAGATAAGGCATTTTTTACCACCCTTGACAAGCCTTCAATAGAGGAAAGCAAATACGACTTTCAAGTTCATTGTTCTCTTAGTCCACCCTTAACATGTGGACTCTGTTCCCCAAAGCATGGCCCAACAAGAATAACTGGGTCCTCAAATTGCTTCCAGCCTCAACATCATGCCTGCAAAAGCTGGTTCTAACAATCTCAAACTTGACTGCAAATTCCCTGGGGACAGAGGCAAGGTCTGCACATTGTATGACAGTTCTATGGTATCACAATGTGAAGGACACATAAAGGGCTCTAGAAACACCTGTCAATTTACTAGTTTGTAGACACAATTAATTGTTGCTACTTTCAAATTATATCTCCTCCGCTAAACTTTTTTGCGTGCAGGGCGTAGTCGTCACTTGTTAGGTTCTTTAGTATTTACTCTTCTCTATCGACAGCTTTGAAAGGAGAGTTTAAAAAAGAAGAAAATATCCATATCTGTATTTTGGTTACAAGGATGATTCTTAGACGGCTGCTTAGTAAATTTCACGCACCGCACCATTCACGGTCCCCCACCGCAGCCTCACGAAGAAGGTCTTTTCACACATTTTGGTGAGTAGGTGGGCATTTGCAATGACAGGAGCTCTAACTGAAATAAACTCGCAGTGTCGAAAAGCACACTTCACAGCCTACTCCACAGCCCCCTCCCCCCCGATGACATACCCAGATCCAAGAACCTGAGCGCCACGTGGCTGTGGTTAAGATGGGACCCGCTGCCCATGTGCAGAGCAGAATGTACATCCAGATCCCAGGCTGGAGAAGCTGGAGTCTTTCAAGCTCCAGCTGCAGGTTTTATCCCTTGTAATCCTTACTTTGTGTGTCATCCGCACGTCCAACAGTACTTCTTTCTGTGCTGCTGCAAATGAGAGCCTAGGCCTACAGCTCCAACAAAACCCTATCAGAAACACATTGCAAGCTTCTCTTGTGTGCGGTAGCTCCTTATTGCATTACGTTTTCCAGGTAAGAGCTGCAATTTCCACCCATGCTTCTAGTTGACTCAGCATGAAAGCGTCCACAGATGCTGCCTCTGCCTTGAAATGGACGGGCTCACGTGCGCCTGAGTCACGTTTGTAGGGAATTACATGAAGGTGAAGCTGCGAGGGTGGGATGTTATCCTGTTTCTCATTTCAATTCAAAAGCCATATTTTCTCTTACTTACCAGGAAGCATAGCTAGTGAACATGAAGTTTACCCCTGGCAGTGAACCAACTCCAGCAGCCCCAAACCTCATGGGATTCCTGCAGATAATATCAAACAGGACAAGTAGAGCAAAACACTAGGGTGAAATTGAATGTATCTTGAGGAAGAAAACCCTCACCAAGATCAGAGGTTTTATGAAAATTTTAAATCATGTAAACATTGCTGTTATCAGAGAGTTTAATAAAATGCATATAAACTTTAGATTAAAAAAAAATCAAGCTAAGCATTGCTTAACTGGGTTTTGGTCTCCCAAACAGGCAGTTATTGTTTTGTTAGATCAAAGATGGGAAGGCAATAAGAAGTGTCTGATAAAGTGAAAACAGGGCTGGTGGGAGACAATAGCACATAGAGAGAGAGGAGGTGGACTGAGTCCATCAGAAAGTCTGGGGGTGAGGGGTGGGGGTGGGGGGGCCAGCAGAGAGGAGTGGGTGGGCCAGGCCCCGGAGAACAGCAATGAGGGCAATGTGGGGATTGAAGCTTGCGCTTGCTGAAGGCCACACCTGGCAGGGGCACCTGCCTCCCCTGAGTAGGTCATCCCCGGAACCCAAACAATCTGCTGCAATAACACAGCTTCAAACTCTTCACCTTATACCTTCATGTCCCACCCCCGGATGCTTCGCATTCCTTTCCTCTAACAGAACTTAGCCTGTGATTGCCCAGTAGTACTAAGATCCCTCAAGGGTAACGTTGTGTGAAGTTCATATTCATAAAATTAAATATAGCAGATGAAAGGTTTTTGTATGCTGCAGAAAGAAACACGGGAACCTAGAAAGTGAGCAAAGATGGGAAGGAGGGGCAAATGGACCTCCGATGCAGGAAGCTGGGGTTTATGGGAGTTCGGCTTATTTTTGGAAATTTACTTAGCTTATTCTGCCAAGAAATATGAGCAGGGTTTTGATTTCTTTTTCATGAAGGGCCCAACTAGTGAGCACCTAGTTTGTGCCAGGTCTCCTGCTAAAGCCCTGAGCATGCATGGAAATGTACACAATTCCCAATCCAGTGAGAGCCACATGAAGTGTGTGAGTACTTCAGGGACCATAGTCCTGTCTTCATCTTCCCTTTCTCCTCAAACTCTCCTCATTTGGTTCCCACCACACCACTTCACAGTCTAACAAAACGTAAGCAAGTCACCAAATAATACACACATCGATCAAAAATAGCCGTCAACACTCATCTTTCTTGGGACCATTCTTCAGGGTCCAGATCAAATGTTATGTCCATGAGGAGCCTTCCTCAGTTTCCCTTTGGAGGATGAGTGCAGCACCCCTGGACTGAATTTGAGGCTCTTGAGGTACTGGATGTGTTTCCAGGCAAGGACCTCAGCAACCGAGCTGGCACTCAGCTGGACGTGAAGACCACATTAAGGAGAGAAGGAACCGCTCACTTGACAACTAGCTCGGTCCCTATTTATTTCTACTACTTTCTCCTCACATATATCATAGTGTTGTCATTCTTTCATTATTTATTTACTTGTTCATAGTGTTGTCATTCTTTCATTATTTATTTACTTGTTTTCTAGGATCATGGATAGGAGGAAACACCCAGCGGCATTTTCCCTTTCTGCACAACACTATCAATGACATTATTGCCAATCATTCATCCAACAACCTTAGAACATTCATGCTATCTTGGCAGCAAGGACATCCTCAGAAAGTATTGCCAAGTTTGACCCTCCACGAAGACCCCCAAAGTTCCTGCCATCACCACCCCTTTCTGCTATCACTTTTCTCCTACTCCCCTCTTCTCCAGCTTTTAAGTGAGCAGAGTTGGAAATAATAAGCATCTTAGGGAATCATTTTCACAGGCACCAGACTACTTAATGATTCCAAATCTCATCATTTCAGCCTACATAGATGCTTTATGAACTAAGGTTTATAGCCTTACTAGCTCATCAACTCAGGACCAGCAGCATCATTCCCAGACATAATCTGTCCAGCTTTAAACACAGGACCAGTAAGCAATGTGTGGGAGTAAGAGTGTTCTGGGCATCTTGAAACTTGTTGATGGGGAAAGAGAAAACCCAAGTCTTCTGCCCCACCTCCACCCAGCTCTACTTCTCCACATGGAGCCGCACTTCATTTCATGCATTCTTGGGCTGAGCTGAGCGTTCTTCAAAGAGTAAGAAGCATCAAATACAGACCAACACAGAGTAGAAAGGGATTATCCTAGCGTATCTTGAATGATTTTTTAGTCCACATACATATGATTCCAAAAGGCAATAAATAGTGGTCATGATTCTGTGCTCTTCAGGACCAACCAAAATTCCCAGGACATGGAAAATGTTCATGTTATGGTTCTTGAATGCACCAACACCAAGAACACTATTGATGGTATCTTGGAGCAAGGGGAAAATACTGCTGGGTGTTTCCTCATATCATACTTTCAGAAAATAATAAAATAATAATAATAAGAGGGTGACAATGCTCTGATGAATGCCAGAGAATGTCACTGAAGAGCAAATGCTAGAATAAAGACTGAGCCAGTTTTCAACTAAGCTGTTTGCACTCTTATTAAGTCAATTTCAGTAGCACATCTGGCCTCAGTTTCCTTATCTGTCTTAAGGGTATTCCAATTATTGGATTTCTGTGGTCTCTAAATTCCTTTAAGCCCAGAAATGCTAGGCTTTCATTTATAGCTCTCAGCATGATACAGCTTTTAAATCTTTTTTTAAAAGAACAATTTATTTAAATAAACTTTTATGGGAAACCATCATTTAAAAAATAAATAAAAGCCAATACTGTTGAAATTTCAGAGGAGTACCCCCCCCAAAAAAAAACCCTCATACATACCCTGAGAAGTTGAGGGATAAATTGAGAATAAAAATCAAATATCAGATAAAAAAATAGAATTATAGCCACTCTCTCCAAGTCTAAGAGCCAAATGCGTTTGGTAATACTTAAACTCCAAATTACGCAGCACTGAACTGAAACAGACCTCAAGTCACGGAGAGGTGGTCATAAACAGGTGCTCTATATTTCCTTTGAAATTCTGATCTGATCTTTGATTTAAAAAAAAAAAAAGAAAGAAAGAAAAATAGAATCTTGGCAAGCCTTAGATCCTAAATAGCCTTACAACAATCAGCCAACAATGCAGGTGCCCCACGGACAAAACATCACTTCTTTTCTCCAAAGAGAACCCAGTCTGTGATTCTTGTGGGAAAAAATGCTGTTTCACTACGTGTGGGAATGCTTCTTTATTATTCTTAGAAATTTTCTACGTTTGGGGGCTAGAAATAAAGATTACACTTTAAAGATGGCACAGCAATATCTATGGTGTCCAAAAATAAATTTCTGCATTAATTTCTTATTGTAAAATTATTGCAAAATCAAGTTTTGTATATAGTGATTTTTATGATACATGAACATTTTCCTTGAAATGTATAGAAATTTATAATTTCAAAAGACACATCAAGAAAAAATATTCTTTTGTAGGAATCAGACAGTTATAATTTTCTATTAAATTTTAAGCCAGACTCAGATGGTTTCAATTTCGTATCCAAGAAAACCAAGATAAATTTAAAAGGTATGTTAAAGCCTTTCTTCTTGGGCATAAAATAAATATTCAGGGTCATCATAATATACCAGAAGTCGGACTTCATTGACTAACACAGATATGTTGGTCTGAATGACATACCCTTAACATGTCAGATCAGATGACCTCTAATTTCTTGCATTAACATACTTGAGGAAGAATGAAGAAATTTCTCATTTTAAATAGCACATTGTGGCAAGTCAGGAATCTTTACAAAACTGGCTGCTCGATTGCAAATTTGAATAACATGGATGTGAAGCTCAACCATATTGAGTTTTTGAATTCCTCCACTGAATCAAGAATTTATGCCAACAGGATATGATTAACCATTTACTAATTTTATAATCACAAAATGACTCATGTGAGGCTGAGAGTCAGAATTTTGATAAGAGAAAGCACAGCCTAGTGGATAGAAGTAATGACAGGAAATTTACTGATAAAATTAATAAATGACTGGGCATATGCAGTCATAATGCTGAGTCATTGTTTATCTGATATCTAACTTGAAAGTTTTTTCAGGAGTCTAAGCTCATGATATATACTATTTAAACAATCATAAACTAGATGAATTCTTCCCTATGACTGATGTAAGAACATAAGAATGTAAATTAAACTTAATAACAAGATCTAGTATTCACTGCCACAATTGATCACAATTAATGCCAAGGCACCTTCAAATCAATCATGGCCTTATAATTGCAAGAAGTGCATTCAGAAATAAAGAGCAGTATCTCTTAAAATAGTAATAAGGAGAGAAATTTAGGTAGACTAAAATAAAAGAAGGAAAGTTGATAGAGGGCCCAGAAAGAAAATTCCTAACGTGACTCTTATTATACTAATTGAATTATTTATTTCCAAGGTTATAGCCTTCATCTCTGTATCACCAGTGTCTATCCCAATGCCTGACACTGAGAAGGTTTTCAATAAGGTATTTGAACTAATGAATATGTGAATAACTGACTCAAGATATTAATCTGTCACACCTCAAGGTATGAATGTAGCAGGCATGCCCATGGGCCATGGTGGGGGGGGGGCTGTGCTTAGGGGGAAGAAGGAGTGGTAGAACAGCAGAGATGGGGGACAGAACCATAGAAAACAGCCACATTTTGAGAAAGGGAGGAGGAACAGAAAGTAGTGGAAGAAGGACAAAGGTCAGGGAGGAGTATCAAGCATGAGGTGTTAAAAGACAGAACAAAGGAATGTGGACTCTGGAGCAGTTTCAGGGGAGGACTGGGGCAGACATTCTGTTGTCAGAGTTTAAACAGTGAGGATGGAGAGTTCTAGAAGCAGTGAGTGGAGAGAAAGACCATGGGGGAGGCCTNCATGGGGAAGGCCTAGATGGCGTGTCGGAAGGAAGTCAAATGGAAGTGGAAATTCTCAGTTATGGAAGTGCACTGGTGGGCTTCCCAGCTATTGCTGCACCTGTGCCAGTCTGCTTTGTAAGTCTGCCTTTTCCTGAAGCACCTCACATGCAAACAGCTGTCCTAAATGCCATCACATTATGGCAAAGAAGGTCCTGGTGTGTTCTCCGTTGAGGGAAACAGAGTCGATGGAGAGATTCACAGATGAAAGAAGGAACAATCCTTGTTTCAAAACAGAAGTAATAGATGGACAACCCAGGAGAAATGGATTAACTCCTAGAAACATATAACCTACCAAAACTGAAACAAGAAGAACTAGGAAATTTGAACAGACTGATTACCAGCAAAGAAATCGAATCAGCAATTTAAAAAAAACAAAAACAAAGCTCTCAAAACACAAAAGCACAGGACCTGATGGCTTCACAGGCCAATTCTACCAAACATTTAAAGAAGAGTTAATACCTATTCTCAAACTCTTCCCAAAAATAGAAGGGAAGGAAAGCTTCCAAGTTCATTTTATGAGGTCAGCATTATCCTGATACCAAAACCAAATAAAGACACCACCCAAAAAAATAGAGTTACAGGCCAATATCTCCGATGAACATACATTCAAAAGTCCTCAACAAAATACTAGCAAACTAAATCCAACA
>NC_048224.1:135027298-135075250 GCF_002007445.2 Ailuropoda melanoleuca
ACACACACACACACACACACACACGTTTAAGGAGGCAAAAGGAGCAAGTGAACACTGTGAATGGAAAGGAACACCTGACTAATGAGAATAAAAAAGGGTTAGACAACTGCACTTTCCTGGCTAAGGTGTGCAAGTGTATGCTTGTGTGTACAAGTGTGTGTCTATGTTCTAGGAAATGTGTACGTGCATTTTGGGGCTAGTAAGTGAATGGTCTGGTCTCTTCACTTGAATTAGGGAAACGTAAACCCTCTTTTATTTCATTGAATTAGCTCTAAATGACCATATGTCCTTTTCCCCTGCAAGTTTGGTCTTAATGAAAAGCAGAAATTTCACATGGATAAATCCATTATGCAATTTTAATTAACCTCATTAAAGATATAAAGCGACCTAACCAAAAGACATACATTTAGTGACAGCCAAATTAATATTTTAAACTAAATTGAAGAATTTAGCAAATTTCAAACCCTATATAGTGCCTATTTTATAGGACTAAAACCAATAAAGTCTCTACCTCAAGGTAATAGCAAATGATGCGTGTACATTCGCCTTTCTCGAACAGCATCGATTTAAACCTTAGATGAAGCCATTTAGACTCACCACTGTAAAGGAGATAAAATACGTTTTGCACAATAAAGTTGAATTTTCCATCATAAAATACAGTGGGTTTTTTTTTTTAAAGTTACTTACATGAGCTCAAGCTTTCAAGATGTTGCTTCCTCATCTGTCTCTACTCAGATTGAATGAAATGATATTCAATTAATAAGATTCAAAATAAATATAAAGGTATAAGAGGATCAACTGGCCTAAAATGGGAACGTGTTCTGGGCAAATGAAGAAAGCAAAGTTAATCTTTGGGGACCCTTTATTTGCTGATCCCTTGGTTTTGGGAGACCCCCCTCCTCCCTCCACAAAATTCTTCTACCCTAACAGGTGTCATTGTTTTCATTCAACACAGACCATCTCTACCTGGAACTGAGAAAAGATGGTCTTCTTGATACATCCCGTATTCCAAATCCTGCCTACATCTTTTGTCCACCCACATTAGCTAGTCCCCTGGGCTTTATTTTTGCCCGTTCAAAATGTACTTCTGAGAATAACCAGAAGCATGTTACTGTGGATGGTACTGGTCTAGCAAGAAGGCATATTCCGTAGTCAGTATAAAACCTGACGGCGGTGCGCACAATACAAGAGGATGGAAGCAGGTGGGGGTGTATTTGGTGAGACGGTGCTGATGTAGCCTGCAGAACGGACCATAAATAGCCCTTGGAGTTTTGACCGAGGCTTTTAAAAGCAGGCACTTTGGTGTCGGTCTCAAATGCCATTCGCTTACCAGTTAGAATAGCTTTATCAATGACCAGGATGCGACTCAGATAACCAGAGAAGGAGGTGTCCCAGGCACCGGGCCTCGGGAACACGGCTGTGCCTCCAGCAAGCATGTCCGTTCACCCCCACTGTTGTAGCTCATCGTCTCCCATTTTGCTCATAGCAACCTCAGTGAGAGAATCTAATTAGCTAGTTTGGGTCACATAATTCATCCTCAACCTAATAGGAGCAGAGTGCAGCCCTGTAAGTGGCCCAGGCGGAGAGCAGTCCCCTTCCCGCGGTCAATGTTAATTACCAACAGGAACGAGGGGAGACGTCTTGTGCAACAGACAAGCCCCAGAAACAGGAAGCACGTTCCACTACCTACGGCCTGGAACAGACCCATTGCTGGTTTGCACTGGGTCTGGGGTTTGATCCTGCCCTTGAGAACGAAAGCAGGGACGGCAGGAGGGAAGCTTCCTGCAGTGGAGAGGGAGGGACTGGGGTTCTCGAGGTTGTCAGACCATGCCACCTGTGCCTCACTCACTTACACACATAATGAGTCAACGGGTATAGGTGATCTCTGCAACACTTTGCTTTATGTTCTTTTCCTTGCTGTCCATTCCTCTTTTTTTCCTATGTTAAAAAAAATAATAAAATCGAGTGCTTTGACAATCTGGAGATTTCCATCTGCCGCCATGGTTGGCCCTCTCTGCTATCACCACTTTGCCCATAATATTAACTGACATTCAGCTCACTTTCCTTCTTGCATTTATTTTTTCCCTCCTGTTTTAAAAAAGTAAATAGAAAGAGGTGGGCCACATGAATTTACTTCACATATACATAATCAAAACATTTCTGAGACATTCCCAGGTTTCTCTAGTCTCAGGAGGGGGCATCGAAGTGCCCTGGGCCTAGAAGCAGGCACCCAGCTCTGCCATGTACTAGAAGTTTCCAGGGCACTCGAAATCTCATCGTCCTTATGAAAATCGAAACACGGCCTCTTCTCTCACAGGAGAAGTGTAAGGATGAAGCAAGACAAAAATATGCAAACGCATCATAAATAATGAAGAAGCAGGCAAACGCAGGATATTTTATAAGGCATGAAAGTGGGTCAGCAGTAGTCATTGCATAAAGTCAATGTTGGAAGGAGCACTACAGGACCAGTCTTTTCTATCTCTGGGCAACCTCAAATGTGACCTCCTCCCTGGAATGCATCGGCCCATAAACAGCAATCCAACACACAGGTGTCTCTGGATGCAGGACCCTCTTACCACTGTTTTCAGGACTGGACACCATTGACTCGTGCCATCGTGAGCCCACCGGCCCTGCTTACCTCCCTGCAGCAGAGAAGCATGACGGTCCCGCTGCTGAGACTCCGCCGGCCCCAGAATTCTCTGGTTAGCAGACGCTGCCCAGAGACATTCCTCTGTTAGAGGAATGCCTCTCCCCAGGTTCTGAATGCTCTTTCCTGCCTCTCTGCTTTTCTGAGTAAATGGATAAAAAAGTGGTCTCTACAGGAGCAGGTGAGTGGGAGATAAAAAAATAGAATAAAAACTGTCCATTATTTAGTATTTCCCATGGGCGAAGCATGCTGCCAAGTGCCTTACCTGTTTTCCCGTGTTATCCCACCTGCAACATTTTCAGATGGGTACTACTATCTACTAGTCAACTAACGTGGAGAAAATGTAACCCACCCAGGGTCATGGTGCTGGTGAGTGGCAGCACCAGACTGGCCTGAGTCTATACACAAAGCTGTGTTTCTCCAAGTGTAGCCTGGAACTGGAGCCTGGGCCTCTCCTGGGACGCGGTTAGGAATGCAGACATTCAGCTTTCCCCACAGAATTACTAAATCAGAATCTGAATCGTGACATCATCCCAGAGGGATTCACACCCTGGCTAAGGTTTGAGAAACCCTATGTTAGATTTCATGATAACCGGTAAGTAGAGAAAGGAAAGGTGTAAGAAAGAGAAATTCTAGTAAAACTCTTTGAGGACTTTGGGAAACAACTGTCGTGATTGGGTAAAGCCAATTCGAGCTCTGCATTCTGTTCAGCTCCTTCACGTCCTTTCAGAAAGAGGGTACCCACTTCTCACAGGAGAGCATCGATCTGTGCAGAAGAGGGAACATTTTGAAAGGTTTGATTAAAAATACAAGTTTTTAACAGAGAAGTAAATGGACACCCACAGGCCTCGCATTAAAGGTTTTCACTCATCCTGTCTTTTTTATAGAACCGTGTTGCTGAGAAAGAATAAAACACAGAGACTAAGGACTCTTGCAAAAGACTCTTGTCAATCGATCACCATCCGAACTGGGTTTTTGGATGTGTGTCCTGGTAGACATTCAGACTGCCAACTCTGAAACTCTGCATAATACACTAAGCAAAAGACGCTATAAAATTAAAAAGGCAATAAACTCAGAATCACTAAAACCAAAGTGCTGCTTTGTATAGTTCACTCTGTGTATTAGCCGGAGAAGGGGAGTTCAAGGATCCTCGAGGTGGGGTGAAAAATAAGGGTGCCTTCGCCATAGAGACTCACCGCTATGCACAGGCAAACCAATCATGCCTCGGGCAACCCTATGAATGAAAGTTTGAACCCACTGTGGGGGACAGGAAAACAAGTTGCCCGATTAGGTCAAATGTTTTCACAAATGTAATCCACTCTACAACTGGAGTTTTTGGGTCCTGGCCAGAAGGAGACAAAGACACATGAACTCTGCTTGAAATGGACACAGACGGCTACACGGTTTCTTGGTCCTAATCTCTCCTAAGTGAGGTAGGCTGTGAGGGATGCAGGTGACGGTGAGGGAGGCAAGATATGGGGACAGCTGGGGACCAGCTGAAATCAAAGGGTGGCCTGTGACCAGTAGGGGGTAGACAGGGGACCTGGTCAGTTTCGAGCAACGCTGTTTATTTCTGATCTGGAAAAGGGAAGGAAACAGCTGTGCTTTGAGCCCGGGTCTCTGTTTAAACCTCAGGACTGGCCATAGCTCATTTGTTTCCTAATGAAATCCAGAGTGGACACTTTTATATGGAGAGTCTCTATAATCTCCAGTCCAACAAACAAAAGTCCACATCAACATCTGGCCCTGCAGAGAAGCCCAATACATCATTTACAAAAACGCAGGGATACTGTGAAGATTGAGTCAGCCGGTAAGAGGCTGCTTGCAAATCTCTGGTCCAGAGTGAAGGGGCAGCTTTATTTAGAATAGTCCTAACACATGGAAAGGAGGACTTCCATTCCTTTGGGATGATCCCAAATTTTTGGCGTTAGCCACGTGGACTCTGCTCTTCAGACAGGACGATAGTTCTCTAAAGGTTTTAGTTTTATGAAATGTGTGTTCCACAAACATTCCCTCTTTAGGTTGTTTGCTTATGGTCTGTTGGTTGTGGGTGGAGAAGCTGCTGCTTTGCCCCAGAGGACTCCCTGCCCACACTGGGGCAGAAGGGCTCCTGGTTAACCCTGGCACTGCTGGCTCTGCCATTTAGGGGCTCAAAGCAACACACATTCGTGATCTCCCAGATCGGCACATCAGCCGTCCAGGTTGGCTGGTTTCTCTGCTCTGGGTATCTCAAGTCCAAAGTCCATGTGTTGGCGCACTGGGCTCCTACCTCAAGCCTCTGGGGAAGAATCTCCTTCTATGTTCAGTCAGGATGTTTGCAGAGCCAGGTGCTGCCCTGGGGGGACTGAGGTTCCTGTTTCCTTGCTAGCTGTCTGCTGGGCTGGATCTTAGTTCCTAGAAACCTTTCCCTGGTCCTTACATTTACCACGAATCTCGGAGCTGCAAAGGCACTTGAGATCGTATTCATACTAGGAATCTTTATGACATCTCCTTCAGCTGCAACTCCCTGCTTCCAGCTAGAGAGAGTTCCTTCTTTCCACCGCTCACATGATTAGATTGAGCCCATCTGAGAAATCCAGGATAGTTTACCTATTTCAACATCTATAATCTTAAAGTCTCTTTGTCAGGTAATGAAACATATTCACAGGTTCCAGGAATCAGGGCATGGACATTTTGGGGGGGAGGGGGGAAGGAAGGGGCATTATTCTGCCTACCACCATCTCAGATAAGGGCAGGTGAAAAATTGTTATGCACAGCTGGTGCATAGCATGAAGAATCGCCTGTAAAGGTGATTTGAAAGGATGATCTTGTAGCAAACATTCGTTTTTATGAGTCCACTGAATTTTTAGAACTATAAATATTTTAGCTTTAAAGTAGCATAAACATGGGACCCCTGGGTGGCTCAGTTGGTTAAGTGTCCGACTCTTGATTTCGGCTCAAGTCACGATCTCAGGGTCCTGGGTTCAAGCCCTGGGCATGGAGCCTGCTTAAGATTCTCTCTCCTTCTCCACCCCACCTTCCTCTCTTAAAAAAAAAAAAATACCATAATATCTTGCCTTGTGCTTAATACTATGCATCTAATCCTATGAATTTGGGTGAGTGTGAATTCGTCTCTTAAAACCGGGAGTTATTTTATACTAGCTTTTCAGATTAAAAATTTGAAATTTAGAAAGGATAAATAACTGGTCTAAGTTTTCATTGTAAATGCATCTAGAGACAGACCCTGAGCACAAGCATTCTGAACCTCAATCCACAGTTTACTGTATCATACCACCTTGCACAAAAATGTTGTCCATAGAAACCATACTGTAGTAAAGGCATAAAGAATGGAGGGAAAATACATCCCGATGTAGCTGTCCAAATACTATCAACATACAAAAATTACAAGTCCCCCAATATTTGGTAAAAATAGAAATGAAATAAAAATGCCTGAAATCTTTTTGCAGATTGTAAAATTCAAACAATTACCAAAAAAAAAAAAGAGGCAGAATTATAGTTATTCTCTAACCTTTATTTATTGAAACCACCCAAGCCCATCAGGTAAAAATTTAATACCAATGACTAGACTTTTTTTCCTGGCTTTCTTTTCTTTTAAATGCTACTTAATTGACAGAGGAGGGAGGTGAAATCTAGGTCATGGATATTTCTCTGTGACTCCTCAGCCTCCAAATGTCAGATTCAAATATTGATAAATGAAGAAACCCCTCATGGCTACTGCAGAGACCCCAGGGAAGGAGTAGTTGCTTATTATAATCTGGCGAAATGTACCCAAGCACTTGCACACACTATTTATTTTGAATGGGGCTTCTTATTTTAACATTTTTATAATCATTAATTTTTTTATCTGTCTTAATAAGAAAAGGTAGATTTGATGCATCTATTTTGAGAAATCCATAAAATATTTTGCGTAAAGAATCCGGTGCATGACTGATGCAGGGTCAGAAATTTGTTGTTGGCCATGTAATTAGCTGTGTTTAAAATATTTCACAGTAAAATGTGTTGAGAGTCAGAAATACTGGGATGGGGGGATGCACGTAATACAACAATAAGAGAATGTGATTTCCAAATCATTTTCGGGTTAAATAAAAACCCCTTTCTGAATGACTAATATCACAAAATGGTAAGAACCAGAGTAATATAACCTATAGTTAACAGAGAGTTAAAAATAATTCTGCAGTGTAACTGGCAGGGTTTTGGAATATGGAGGAAAAAAAGGAAAGATTTGAAAAAGAATAGGAATGTAGCTGTTTCACTCAGCACCAAACCCTCAATGTCAGTGTCCATACTTGGAAAGAAAGCAAATGAAAAACAAAATGAAAAATTGTCTCTGACCACAATTTTAAGCAAAAATAAATACAGAAGAAAAAGAAGTTTCCCTTCAAACAATCCAGACATGACTCAGGCAGAAAATCAATGTTGATTTGAATTCAACTGTGTATTTTCGCACTAAGGGAGGTTGTCTGCATAATCTGGTTCAACTATTTTCTAGGGGAAAATTGCAACCCGCGGAGGTGAAACACCGGCCTCTCCTTGGCTCCGGGTTTTCCAATTTCCACATTAGTACGTATTCCACGGTACCAGGCAAGTAGAAAATAAATTTGATAAAGGACTTCAGGCAGCAAAAAACAACACTTCTATTAAAAATGTAAATCCAGAAATTTTCCTGAAACTTTTTCTTTTACTTTCTGCTCTGTTGAAGGCTCTCCTTCTCCAGTCAATGATACTAGTTTTTCAATAGAGCAACCAATGTGCGTTCTTTAATGTCTCCCATGAGTAGAATATATTCCACGTCTTATAGCGTGGCAACAAATTACTGTTTCAATCTTTAACAGAACAGTATCATTCCAATGATGACTTGAGATTCCAAAAGACTGACAGGGCTATGCACTGATGCACTGATCCTGCATGGCATTTTCTAGGACTATTCTGTTGTTAAAAATATTTTTAAAAATTTATTTTATGAAAGTTATTTGGGGATAAATCAAAATTTTCTAAAAAGCCAAAGATATTTTTTATTTTCCCGATTCCCTAATACCACTGCGGAAAATAACTATTAGGCAGTCTTATGTGTGTGTATGCACACACACACACACACACACACACAACCCAACGTAGGTGTGACACATATTTATAACATATGGCGTACATACATACAAAATATATCTAGAACGTAAAAAAGGCTACAGAGTACTCTATGGAGTGAATTTTTATTTTTTTAAGGATTTTATCTACTTGAGGGAGAGAGGGAGAGCACAGAGGGAGAGGAGAAGGAGAAGCAGACTCCTCACTGAGCATGGAGCCCAATGCGGAACTCGATTCCAGGACCCCAAGACCATGACCTGAACCGAAGGAGGATGCCTAACCGACTGAGCCAGCCAGGCGCCCATTGAGTGAATATTTATAACAGAAACTATCTTAAGGGACGCCTGGGTGGCGCAGTCGTAAAGCGTCTGCCTTCGGCTCAGGGCGCGACCCCGGTGCTCTGGGATCGAGCCCCACATCAGGCTCCTCCGCTAGGAGCCTGCCTCTTCCTCTCCCACTCCCCCTGCTTGTGTTCCCTCTCGCTGGCTGTCTCTCTCTGTCAAATAAATAAATAAAATCTTTAAAAAAAAAAAAAAAGAAACTATCTAAAGCAACTTTCATTTCACTAACCCACCAACTTTCCTTCCCTTTACAAACCGTGCTTTCACCCACTAGCTACCTGTTGGTAAGTTGCCAGTAGGTTTCTCACTGGTATGCCCCCCGTCCCCGACTCCACTGTCCGTCGACCAGTAGTTCGGTGTGTTACTAATGCACATTACATTCGTTAGTGCAATTATGTAATTTAATTAGGCATAATATAATGTAATTGAGTATGAAGGGAAAGAGATCTGTTTCTCCAACAGCTACATTTAATGCATTGGGAAGATTCTATAAACGGGATTACAAAACTGGAAAGGAAGAAGTGTGAAGGGAGGCTACAAAAGAGTAAAAGGTGAGGGTGGAAATGTGTGATCTTCTGCATTCATTTTGTACACGTGCTTCACAGTTTCGGGTCAGGCTGTTATACACATTCTGACTAAAATAATTCCTAGCCAACAACTCTGGAACCTAACTTCAAACCACACAGCTGTATGCCTCGCTCACATTTCCCATCCACCTTGAGTTGTAGGGGACTCAGTTCCACGTTGTTCTCACACCGTGTCCTGGCTTGTTGAAGCATCCACCATCAGGAACCTGCGCCTTCACCATGTGAGGGCAAATAGGAGGGAAATTGTCAGCTCTGGCTGTTAAATATTTCCCCTTAAAAATGACATCTTTCACTTCTATTTGCAATGCATCAAAGTAAGTCACACAGACTAACCTAAATGCAGGATAGATATACAATCCTTCCTCCTGACCCAAAGAAGAGAAAGCAAGGGATTAGGGTGAACCATAAAAATGCTTGTTAAATGAGTGTTCTCTGGGAATTGTAGATCAAGCTTTAGATACCGATTCATAAGAAAGTAAGTGATGTGGCATCCAGCCCATACACAGAGGAAGGGCTTGGCTGACATCTTTTGTCAGTTTCTCTACATATTCCTTGGTTAGTTAAGATTTATCCCTTAGTATCTGCTTATGGAAATATGCTATTTATGGGATGTATATTTTCTCCATTTGTGTCTACATCTAAAAATACTTTCTGCTGCCTTTCTACCAAGAAGACAGTTTGGCTGAGTACAAAATCTTTGGGTCTCTATTTTCTTGAGGATATTATAGGCAGTGATCTGGTAGCTTTCGTTACCAAATATCGTAATGAAAAACTCATTAGCCAGCTGGAGATTTCTTCTTCGTAGAGGACTTAATTTTCTGTCTATAGGCCCTAAGGACTACTAATGCTCATAAATTTATGGGTGTATATCTCATATTTGAGCATTAGTCCAACTGTTTTCTCATACATAGGGCATGCTTTCAAGGTAGAGAGTCAAGTTTTATTTGGGGAAAGTTTTCTTGAACAATATCTATAAATGTTTTATCCATATTTTTTTCTGAAATACGAATCACACTTGTGTTGTGCTTCTCTTTACTTCATACTTAATGTCTTTTTCTCTACTTAGTATTCATAAATCTTTGTTCAATACATTTTTTTTCTTGGAAGACAGCATAATGATCAAAAGTGTAGGCTCTGAATTCAGTCTTCTTAAATTAGAATTTGTTTCTAACTTTGCTAAATTATTTAACTGCTTTTGTTGTACAGGTAATTAATAATAGTACCTACCTACTTTACAGGGTTGCAGCAAACATTAAACAAGAGAATGTATATAAAATACTTACAATATAGTTCCAGGCACATATAAGGATAATGTATTTGCTGACAATGTTATTTTTTTGGATCCTGCCCTCCTAAATCTTTACCGTGTTTCCAGCAGTATCAATTTCCCAGTTCGCCGCTTCCAATGTGGTCTTCATTCCTGTTTATTTTGCTATTCAACATATTTTGTGAAGAGTACCAACTTACATTTTACCTCCTCCTGTCATCTGATCATGACTTCTTTCAGCTCTCCCTCCTCTTCAGTTTTAGAGACATGATTCATTTTCTTATAGCCTCTTTGCGTACATTTTCTTTCTGCTTATCCTTGACTTTTGAATGAGGGGAGTTCTTCCAGAAGAAGCTATTAGCAGGAGCCTTATGTGATGGGAGGGCATGGCATCTCCAGACCAGAGGCATGTGCTGGATTGTAGGAAGATTACAGTGAGTGCTGTGATTGTTTGGTAGATCATTTCCTGTTGTAGCAAACATGTGATTTTTTTTTGAGGCATTTGGAGTCGGTTTCCTGGAAAAACAGGTAGGTCTTTAAAAGTAGATATGACTGGTGTGGAGACCTGGCTGGTGGGGAGGGAATTAGAACAAGAGCCCTTGTTGTAAGTAAAAGTTAAGAATAGTGAAGTCTGTTGTGTGTTGAGAAAATGTGGACAGAGAACCATGACTTATTGAAGAATGTCTGTGTCTGACTGTGGCTCTCGCATTTTTCCCCACAATATGCTCAAGAAATAGAACATCCAGGAATTATTTACCTTATACAATCACAGTAATCTTTTGACAGTTATGAGAGAAGGGGACCCTTCAGGCATCTTCCCCCCAGCTGCGTTGTTTTACTCTGGAGATGGAAATGCAGGTGATTCTTTTCTTAGCCAACATTCTAGTTCTTCTGACAGGTGATTTTTTTTAGAGTCTTTTGATTCTCTATAAATTAGTGACACGTTCTATTTAATAGTCTTTACTTTTAGAAGTATTTAATGTGTTACATGCTACACATTTTATAGTTTTGTATATTGAAGGAAAATGTCTTTCACAGAATACATTATTTTTGAAAAGTTGTGAAAGCATTTGTGACATGACCACTCTATATAGTAGCATTTGGTTCATGGTGTCCCCATGTATATCAGATACAGCCTCTATCATAACATAAACTCAGCCTCTATCATAATATAAACTCAGCCAAGTTAAAACAAAGAATTTTGTTTTGTTCAGCCAGTTTGCCTGGCATCTGGTATCCATGATTTCTTCATTCGAAAACCAAGCACACACAAAAAAATGACAGTATGTGTAAAACTTATATACGTGAAATAAATGTTTTTACAAATTTTAATGAAACTGCAAATAGAATTCAGTAATAGTCATGGTAAATTATAAAGTTGTGTAAGACCATCAAGCCAACCTTGGTGACCTGAAACGTATTCACCGCTCACTTATAGAGACTGCACGTGGTCAGAAGCAAACAGTTTGGTAGAAAATGCATACATGTACAGGGTGGGGTTTATTCAGGATTCCTCCTGTTCTGTTTCATTCCACAAATATTTACTGACCACTACTCCAAATACATATAGAAAAGAAGCCAGTCCCTGATGATTATATAGAAAAAGCAGACCTAGAAAGTATATAACCCCTGCCAACAAGTACTCAATTCTTGGAGAGTAAATAAGTACATAAATACTTACTAACAATAAATAAAAAGGGATGAGAGTAAAAATTACCGTATATACCAAGAGTTATGGAAACACGGAGAAAATCTGGGCAAACCCCAGGTAAACTCTACATGGAGAAAGCCTTGGTTGAGAATGTGTTCAAGGATGGGCGGGAGGCTGTAAAGGACATCCAGGCTAAAAGATACAAACATGAACCTGAAACAAAAACTCAGCAGCACTGTGCCCTAGGCATGGGGAAAACTTTGGTGAGACAATCACAGGACCTGAGGGAGGGAATGAGAGGCGGACACCTCGGTATGTCACTGAGGAAGGCATTTATCTGACTGACGGTGTCTAAAAACTAGGGGCTATGTCTCCCCACACGAAGCTGTGTGGGAGCTGGCCTGGTGCTGGTGAGCCTCATCACGGCTCTGAGTTGGCATCTGTGCTGTTCCCTTGGCCTTCGCCTTTCCCCTATGGCTGCAATATGGCTGCCAGACCTTCAAACTTCACGTCCTCAAGCCATGGCATTCAAAAGCTAAGATGAAAGATGTGGCGCCACTCAGAGATAATCTCTGCCAGAAGCTCCCAGGAGATTTTTTCAAATGTATTATACCACAGAAGAGGAATATATGTCCAACCCTGACCAACTGAGATAAAGGGGTCTTTCCCAGACACCTCGTAAAATCAGGTCCTGTAGACAAAGGAGGAGGAAGGGATTAGGGTGGGAAATAAACCATGTTTGCCACATGTAGTTTGGGGGATTATGAAATCATTATTTGACATGCTAAGTAAATGGGTTTTATCAGTAGTGAATGGACGTCCATTAAAAGATGTGGGTAGGAAATTTGCCATCACAAAAGTTCTAATTTAGACAGAAGATAACCATTGGTGATGTGGACAGGAGCCTTGGCAGGAAAAGAAGAGAGAGAGAGAGAGAGAGAGAGAAATGTGAGGCAGACACAGTAGCTTGGGTGAGGGGAGGTGAGGGCCTGAAGCAGACAGAATCAAGGATGGAGGACAGTAATGGTGTCATGATGATATTTTCTGGATAGTATGAGAAGGAACAAAGTGGCTGGGTGTCAGGGAGTGCGCT
This sequence comes from Ailuropoda melanoleuca, assembly GCF_002007445.2. NCBI lineage: Eukaryota > Metazoa > Chordata > Mammalia > Carnivora > Ursidae > Ailuropoda > Ailuropoda melanoleuca. The sequence goes on from NC_048224.1 coordinate 135,039,967, forward strand.
GAAGAGGAAGAAGAGTCAAAGGTCTCAAAGGTGGTTTTTCTGGTTTTGATTTTTGTTTTTACATTGTCACTAACTGCTGAGGCCAGTGGAAAAACAGGGATTGCCCAGATGTAAGAGACTCTCTAGTTGACAAGGCAAGGAGTTTGGGTTTTATTTTGGCGGCGGGGGCGGGGGTTGCGGTATCTGAGGCAAAAAGTCACCAGTTAAACGAGAGATTTGGTAGTTAATGACATCAAAGTACCTTTATTTGCCCTATGGTTGTATTTAAAAGAGGCCAAGAGGGGCGCCTGAGTGGCACAGCGGTTAAGCGTCTGCCTTCGGCTCAGGGCATGATCCTGGCGTTATGGGATCGAGCCCCATGTCAGGCTCCTCCGCTATGAGCCTGTTTCTTCCTCTCCCACTCCCCCTGCTTGTGTTTCCTCTCTTGCTGGCTGTCTCTATCTCTGTCAAATAAATAAATAAAATCTTAAAAAAAAAATTAAAAAAAAATAATGATAAAATAGGCCAAGAAGAGGACCAGAATCTGGGGAGACCCAAGCATCACCATTTCAATGTTAAAAGATCCAGAGCAAAGGTATTTAAGATGGAAAAGAAACTGGGAAACACAGTATCACAAAATCTAAGATGAGAATTTAAAGAAGAAAAGAACAGTGAATGGTATCGAATAGCATAAGGGTCAAAAAAGAAGAGAATTAGGAAAAGTATATAAATGTAGAAATTAGGAGATTCTTAGTAATACTATTGACAACAGACCAAACAGAGAGTTGAGTGCAAAACCCAGACGGCAGGAGGATAGAATACAAGTGGAAGGGTAGAAGTAAGGAAACTGATATTTCCGAAAGTTTGCAGAAATGTGAACTCCAAAAGTGTTCTGTGAAGACGGGAGGGCCAAATGATGATTCCAAAAGAGGAGGGTTATGTGTATCCACACAAGGAGGGAAAGGAAAAGCCTTAGGATGCTACAGATGGGCGATATTGAAGGAGCACGGGTATTTGGACAAATAAAAAGTCTCCAGAAAAATAAACTTGGAAAAAAAAGTAAGGGCACATTAATTTTTTAAAAATTTTTATTGATAAAGCATATGGTGGGGCGCCTGGGTGGCTCAGTTGGTTAAGTGTCCAACTCTTAGTTTTGGCTCAGGTCATGATCTCAGGGTCATGAGATCAAGCCCTGTCTTAGGCTCTGTGCTCAGCACAGACACTGCTTAAATTTCCCCCTCTCCCCCTGCTTGCTTGCTTGCTCTAAAATATATTAAAAAAAAAAAAAAAGTAAGAACGCCTGGGTGGCTCAGCAGCTTGGGTGTTTGCGTTCGGCTCAGGTCATGATCCCAGGGTTCTGGGATTGAGTCCCACATTGGGCTCCTTGCTTAGTGGGAAGCCTGCTTCTCTCTCTGCCTGCAGCTACCCCTGCTTGTGTGCGAGCCCATGTGTGTGTTCTCTCTCTCTCTCTCTCTGATAAATAATTAAAAAAAAAAAAGGCATATCAGGAACTACAAAGACCTTAAATATAGAGTTTGCAGAGTTTTGACAAGTATGTTTCCCATGTGACAATACCCTGATGAGGTTACAGAAAGTTCTATCACCCAGAAATTTTTCTCTTGTACTTTTTTCTGCTCTCCTGCAGAGGAAACCACTAGTCTAACATTTTTTTCCCCATCATGTGGTTTGACTTATTCTAGAACTTCATATAGATGAAATCATACAGTTTATACCATGTTATGTCTAGCTTCTTTGGTTCAACAAAATGCTTGTGATGTGTCCATGGTGCTGTATGCCATTTTCCTTCCTGGTGCAGGCTTGTTCTCTGCTGTATCATCAGACCATCATTTGTTTATCCATTTGTCAGACTGTCTCTAGTATTTGATTACTAGTAAAGTTGCAATGAACATTTGTGGGCAAGTCTTTTTCTCATATTTTCATTTTTCTTAAGTTGTTTAGAAGTGCAATTGCTGGGTTATGAATTAGGTGAATATGCAGTTTTTTCAGAACCTGCCAGGTTGTGAAAGGAATTATACCTGTTTGCACTGCCCGCAGCGATGTATGGTCCAGACCCTCACCAACATCTGGTGGTATCCGTATTTTTCAAATTTTAGCCTATTCAGTAGGTGGGTAGAGGTGTCCCTTGCAGCTATAATTTGATTTCCAAATAAGGATATTTGTAATTGGATCAGAAATCTCCACTAAATGAATTTTTCAACCAAAGACAAGACTGGAGAGAGAATATTTGGGTTGATTTTAATATAAACTCTGAAAAGTTAGATAATGTAAATGGGATGAGAAAACAGCATGTTCTAAGGAGTATGCAAAAGAAACTACTTTCTAAGTCATCAAGGAGGGGATGAGAATTATAAAAGAGTCAGGTAGACAGGTGGCTGGGGAAAGGGTGCACCAACAGCCTAGAAATCCTGAAACTGCAGTTCAGAGAAGGGAAATGAGCAAATAGAAGGGAACCATGGTTAGAAATTTCAAGGTTTCTGACAGTTTCGGGTGATGACAAAAATCTAGGTTTCAGTATGAAAGAAGTTTGCTAAAGGACAGTGGAGAGAAATGTCATTTGAAGTGAAGGAAGCCAAAGGTCTGTGTGGGTCGGGCATCTGTATCAGGAGAATTTATAAGCAGCCTGTGAAATGGATGAACTGAAGAGCAAAGGTCATTCAACTGGATATTCAATTTCCAAGAGCAGCGCTCCAGCTAGCTCACAGAGCTGTCCTAACGCCACAGTGTGGCAGAGAACTTGGGCCACAGACTGAACCTTCCAAGATGTCTCCCTGGATAGGAAGTCTGTGGGACCCTTGGTCATACACCTGCTCTCTCCCCACACCCCCCAAAAAACCCAGAATCTACATTCAACTGCCCTTTTTATACAAGCTAGAAATGATTATTTGTCTCCCATTCACCAGAGAGCATGTGATTAATATGAAGTCGTGACTTGGAGGCTCTTACATGAATAGTTTGAGATCACTGTTCACATTTGTTAATATTCGCGACACTGAGCAGTTAGGAGTAAGTTGTGATCCCAGAGTACATGTCCGGTGGTGCTCTAGGAGGATGCTCAAGGAAGATCAAACAACACAGCTACTTGCTCCGGCCAGGACTAGGCTGGGCCACCCTTCAGACGCTGGCATGAGAAACAGAGGAACTTCATTATTCATCAGAATCGGGAAGCCAGTTCTGCTGGCAACAGCCTACGGGGGCCAATTAGGACAGGATGGGAAAACAACCCCATTCTCATCAGTGCTGCCTCATGCTGATCCGCAGCCGTGGTGACAGCAAGTTAATATATTCACGGCACCCCTGGATCTTAATGGAAAAGACTCATCATTGCTCTGATTCCACTAAAAAGAATCTTAGAAATGATTTTTAATTTCATCCATTTACTTGAAGTAGTTTATTCAATGGTACAAAGAACGAGGCAAAAATTAAGATCTTAATTTCTTGAGAAAGGATTTGGAACTACTTACACGTTTTAAAGGACTTTTGTTGTTTGCATTCATATTAGAGTGCTCTGTTACTGAGGCTAGCATTCAAACACCCTCCTGATTTCCCCCCACTCTATCATTAAATACTGTTGATACCACATCTCTGAATTCTCCATCATTGGAGGATAGGAAGGTGGAGGTGAACCAAGAGCAGATGCTTAACTTGTAAAAAACGAAAATACCAATACACCTTAATAAATATCCCCTTTGGGTGATGATTTTACTAGAACCTAACTGAGACATGCCGATTTCTAATAAACTATTTTACTATGTTGGGGTATGTGTTTTGACATAACATTTCCAGAAGAAAGTTTTAGGTTTTGATCACTACCTTGAAGTTTTAATTTTTAAAAAGGCCTTCAAGAACATTTTTATTTTGAAGTTGATAGGACTCTTGTGTTTGAATAATGTATGTCAAGTAACACAGAGTCAGGGGACCCGCCATTCTAGGTCATGCTCACACTCTGTGTGCATAGAAAGAACATTCTCCTTCACAATCTGGCCGGTGGATGATAAATGAAAAGGAGAATTACATTGTCAATTCAGTCAGAATTTACTTTTCATACATCATAAAAATAGAACAAGTCTTAAGAGAAGACAGTGTAAAATGACTTTCAAATTCTGAATCGCCGTACATATCTGGCAGGAATGGCCTTGAGGTAGGAAGGTTTGTGGACTCCCACTGTGGAAGGTTACTGACCCAGTCTGTTGTACAAGATGGTTTTAGATGGCTTCAAATGCTCTTTCAAACCTTACTTCTGGTGTGGTACTGGCCACACAAGTTCCCACCATGCCACACCTTCCCACGCAAAGCTTGATGTATCTAGGTAATCAAGTACATCAAGCAAAACTCAATTCACTGGAGCTCACAAAGTGATAGCAGCCCACCAAATCTTCATCCCATTTTGGGGGAAATCAGCTAGAAGACATACATGGTCCCTTCTTTTTTGAGCTATGGCATGACCACGTGACTGACATCCAGTCAATGGGAGTGGAAGTTATGGTTTCCTCCCAAACTGGAAACAAGTCAAATGTCCATCAGCAGGGGAGTGGATAAGTAACCAGACACTCACACCACGGAACATTACTCAGCATGGAGCTGATGATTAATAAATGCAGCGACCTGGATGAATCTCAAAATATTCATTCTGAATGAAGGAAGTCCACACACACACAAAAATGTATTAGTCCGTTAACATAAATGCTAGAAAGTAAAAACTCGTCGATAGTGGCAAAAAGCAGATGAATGGCTTCCCAGGGAGAGGATGTAAAAAAATGGCAGAGCAGCATTATAAAGGGGTCTGGGCAAATTTTGGGGCCCAATGGCCCTGTGCTCCCTCTCGATTATGAGGATGTTTCCATAGGTTTATACATATGTCAAAATCTACCACATTGTACGCTTTGTGTTTATTGTATGTCAAGTATACGTTAAAGCTGTTTGAAAAGAGCTATGTACCAGAGTAAAGGGCAGGTTACAATATATCCTAGGCATTTAAAATGGCAAAAACTAAGATTTTGCGGAAGAAGGTGCCTACGTGTATGTTAAGTGTTTGAAAATTAGTGTAAAAACTTTATGCTTACCTGGATCCCCTTATATCAAGTCCAGATTCTGTACCTCCTTTCAGATTATATCCACCATGGCTCCTAACTCACACCCCCCCCACACACCCTAAACCATTCAACATCTCCTAGATGATGAAGCAGTTTCCAATGTCCATTTTGTTCACGTGCCACCCTCCTTCATAAGTCACCTTTCTCTCTCCACCACGCATAAGGCTCAAATGAACTTTCCATCCTTCCTGGCATCTTCCCAAGTTGTGTTCTAATTTTTAAAAACATTTTAGTTCCAATAGCACTTAGTACACACTAAGTTTAGAATTGGTTTTGTGATATCAGGCCAAGGCAGGGATGCTTTCATCTATCCTGTGTGCTCCACAACTAGCCTGGTCCAGAGTCACTGCTGGGGACCCTCAAATAGATCAGTGGAGAAAATAACAGATGAATGAATAATCTGATTAAAGATTTTCCTAAAAAGAGATTACTTTTAGCAAGATAAATGTGGTCGCACTTCAAACAGAGGACTTCTGAGTGTCATAGCAATCCCACAGAACAGGTATCTTCATCCACCTTTGCAGATAAAGAAATTGAAGCTCAAAAGATGAATGATTCTTCTAAGGCCACGGGGCTAACACAGGGCACAGTTGGAACTGGAAGCCAGGGTTGCTCCTGATTCGAAGCCTGCACTGGGAGAGGGGCAGAGGAATCTTCGCCTGTGCCCCGACACAGTGGTTTTTCAAGCCACGCAAGCCTCCTTCCCTGCACTTATTCTGCACTTTATATTCGGGAGTTGTATTCATCTCTAACTCTCTGGTTTTCTTAGACACTTCAAAGTTGGTTTTGGGCACAGGCACAGAGTTCTATCAGCGTGACTGTCCTTTCACATCCTCAATGCACACATGCCTGGCCCTTCAGAAGACCCCCACTTGTTTTTAAGTCACATGCCATCTTTCCTCGCTATTAAAGTATCCTTTGACTAAGACATGTAAATATATTTAGCAGAAATGTAGGACACAGAGACAAGAGATCTACACATGACCTAAGAAGGACTCTCTAAGGATATGTGTGGGCTCTCATCTGAGGCCATGAGCACTGCACAGTAAGAAGAAAGGATGGTATTAGCGGAGGGATGGTCACTTGAGGTTTTCACAGAAACCCAGTAACCAAAAGATAGCTCAAGAAGATAAATGCAGGTGATCTGAAACCACAGTGTCACTGCAGTCCCTGTACTGAGGCGTGCCTTCAGCACCTGGCCAGCTACTCAAGCTAGAAGGCAGCAGTCACATTGGGCTTCCTTCTCTCCCTAAAGCACCATATCCTCCCTCAGTAAGCTCTGCTGACACCACCTCCAGAATTCCTCACAGTCTGGCATCTCCTCTTTTCCCAGGAAAGTCCATCACTCACTCCAACTATCATATTGTGTCACCTGAGGTGGTCATGGCCTTCTAATCTACTTTTTCTAAGATTTTTTAAATTTGAGACAGAGAAAGAGCAAGAGAGCACAAGTGGCTGGGGCAGGGGGGCGGTGGGGAGAGGGGCAGAGGGAGAGGGAGAGGCAGATCCCCTCTGAGCAGGGACCCTGACGCAGGGCTCGATCCCACAACCCTGAGATCATGACCTGAACTGAAGGCAGATGCTTAACAGACTGAGTCACCAAGGCACCTCTAGACAATTCTACTTTTGATGTCCACTCTCCACCTGGAAGCCAAAGTGATCCTTTCAAAATGCAAGCCATGTTGTGCTGCCACCTGCTTAAACCTCCAAAGGCCTTCCATTAAGCACAGTATGAAATCCAACTCCTTACCACATCTCACAGGACCCAATGTGCTCTGGCCCCACTGACTTCCTGCGCTCAGCTCCCCGAGGGCCTGGCAGGGCCACCTGTGTGCCCATGCAATGGTTCCAAAGCAGGCATCGTCCCCTCTCATAGCAGAAGCAGCTCAGTGCGCATTTCCTTAGAACAACTTGTTCTGTGCAATTGTTCACTTCATGACCTTTCCTAAGTCAAGCCACTTAGATTTTCTACCTTTGGTCTAGTTGGTTTTAAAGTCTTCCTGGATACTATTAGTATCCCTCCTTTTGCCATTTGCAGAATTCCCTTGACTCTCATTCTAGACTTAGGCCACCCCGGTGCCCACGAGCTTAGATAAGAGGGATTTACAGCTCAGAGCTCCAGGACGCCAGGGCATCCACTATGCTCCCCCTCCTGACACACAGGTTTCTAACTTGAACCCAATTCTATGCCTGCTTCAGGCTGTGGTTGCCTATCGATGGCCTTGATTTCAGTACCAGCATGGAGATTTCAGGGCTCCTAACAGGTGCCATTTTGTTGATGCCGATCTTCTTGAATTTCCAAATATGACCTTCTCTAGAGCTTCCAAACACTGGCCCATTGTCTTGTCTTTTTTTTTTTTAATTTTATTTTTTAAATTTATTTTTATTTATTTTTTATTTATGTATTTATTTAATTTTCATATGACAGAGAAAGACAGCCAGCGAGAGCGGAAGCACAAGCAGGGGGAGTGGGAGAGGAAGAAGCAGGCTCTGAGCAGAGCAGGGAGCCCTATGCGGGGCTTGATCCCAGGACCTTGGGATCACGCGCTAAGCCGAAGGCAGATGCTTAGTGACTATGCCACCCAGGCGCCCCCACCGTTGTCTTGTCTCTTAAAGAGATTCTTGAATCTCTTCCCTCTTTTGAAAATCATTCCACTTTTTGTTTCAATAATAGTTTATTCTAATATTCTTAGATATACTTAATGCTCCATCTAAGAGTAAATTTATTTCAACTCTTAGAAGTTATTGTTATAATTAGATTGAAACACACTACTGTGAATATTAATGTGTAATTATGTTTTGTAATAAATGTTAGAGTGAAAATTTTATTAAAGCATGTTCTAATTTGTTTCCTGTGGACAAGACAAATAACACTATTTATGTTAAAGTGGTATTAAGTATGAAATAATACTAGGGTGGCATTAACTTCTAATTCTAAGCAAAAAACTTGATTCATACATATTTGTGAATTTAATTTAGCTGTGAAAAAAAATTTTTAATTGTGTGGTTTATTTCAAAATATCTGCATCAATATGTAATGGAATAATCTACAGTTAACAATGTGTTTAAAAATAGAAAATTCTTACCATCTTATTTTGGGCTAAAGCAAAAAAAAAAAATCCTAAAAAATTTTAAAAGTTATAATAAATCACAAAGCCAGATAGTTTTCAAAAACCTTCCAGAAACTTGACATAGTCTGAAAAATTCAGTAACAATGGCCCAGAATCTGTGATACTGGAATACTTAAGTGTAGTTTTATCTAAATTTAGTTTAATCTCTTCTTCTAGCGAAACCCGACACAAAGCTTAGACTGTCTGCCATATGTGGTCTACCAGCCGTCCCATGCTTGTGTATGACATCTCTTTTAAGATTGTAAATTCCCAGAGGATAGTATTCCCTTAGGTAATTTATTCCAATATATTCACAAGTTTGATCTCAGCTGTCACTCAAAAGGACCAAGAAGATTTCCAAAATTAAAAATTAGAACCCAATTAATCTTTAGCATAACATCAACATGTTTCATATTTCCTTCAGGGAGCCAAGAAATTTTGGAAGGTGACATCATGTCTGCAAAAATGTCACACCCGGCAGGAAAGATTCTTTGACTAATTAGAGTAGCCCTTCGAGGTGATACTGTGCAGAAAAAGTGCTGAAATGTACAGTTGTCCAAAAAGGGATAGATCGGTTCACTCTTCTATGTTACACAGTATTTGAAATCCATCTCAGGAACCCACGATCTCATGAAACCATTCTGTTTTGGGGCACTGAGGCCACATAGATTATATGGTTAACTTCCTGCTTTCCAGTATGCGGATGAGAACAGAGTGAGAAGAGAGATTAGTAACTACAGATCCAGGGCAATGAAAGTTAAATGTAGCAAACCATAAGAGACTCCTAACTCTGGGGAACAAACAGGATTGCTGGAGGGGATGTAGGTGGGGGAATGGGGTAACTGGGTGATGGGCATGAAGGAGAGCACGTGATGTAATGAGCACTGGGTATTATATGCAACTGATGAATCACTAAATTCTACTCCTGAAACTAATAATACACCGTATGTTAACTAAATTTAATTTAATTTTTTTTTTTAAGAAAGTTAAATGTAGCAAACAGCTATTCTCATTGTGGGAAAGACCAACGAATTTTTGGCCCATTGCTGTGATAGAGGGCTGAGTACAAATCCTTGTTTCCTTTCACGTTACTCATTCTGGGGAGGAGACTAAAGAGAGAATCATCTCTCAGAAGCAGTTAAAAAGGCAAGCTCCTTGAATCCCAATAAAATATCATTGTATATTGTGGTTTATTAAAACATTTATCAATTTTTGGCCACAAGATACTATAAGTTGATCGGAATGATATTAAACAGCATAAATATGTTGTTAAAGACCTTGCTTAATGTTTATGTCATTTCTAAAATAAACACGAAATAAAGACGAGGGTTAATATAGGAAATCGTTTTTTCTCCTAGAACCAATTCGTTCTTGGAGGAATGTTGCCAAAAAACAATGTGTTCCAGTCACTAGGTCCATCTCCTCTCTTCAAGAAAATAAATATGCTTTTAAAAATAGCATGTGTTGGTATTCTGAAAAGCTTAAATAATTCATAAAATATATATTATGTGTTCCCTCTCTTAGTCATCTCATCCTTTATAATACCAACTGAGGCTTCTTTGTGAATAACTCTCAGATTTATTTCTACCAACTCCAGACCACTGTCCAAAATTCGGCCCCTCATTTCCAGCCACCCAGGGGCACCACTGCCTGGCCATCTCATGCAGACTCCTCACGAGAGTGCTCATGGCAGGGCTCATCACCTTCCTCCCCAAGTGCACTGGTCTCCCTCGGCATCCCACCCTGTCTTCCCTTAGACCCAGGTCCAGCCTCTGAACCACCTGATCCCACTTCCACAGTCTCCTGTGCCCACAGCACTCCCCGTTCCAGCAGTCCCTCCATCACAGTCCTCTCTCGTCTCAGTCAGGACACTGTTTTTGTTGGGTTGTCCCACGAACTCCACTCCTTTTCCATCCGATCAGGCTGGCTCCTATCTTCCAGTACATCTTCAAAATACAACATTTCCGTCCACTCATCTGCTGAGCCCAGTCCTAGCGATCACAGCCCAGGCTCACTCGCACGGTTTCTCAGGCCTGGTGTCATCTCACTTCCTAGGTTATTTCCTGAGACGTCCTCTAAACGTTCGACGTCACAGCTGCCCCCCCTTCTTCTTTCCTGCCTCCCTGCATTGGCTGTTTGTAGCTTATTATCTGTAGATACCTAGACGCTTCACAGCCTAGGTCCTACTCAAATGCCACCTTTTCCATAACCTTCCAAACTCGAATGACTCTTTCCTGGGCTGAAACAGCCATACCATATTTCTACTTCCATCGCTTACCATTTCTGCCTTGTGCCATCATTTCTCTATGAATTGCATCTTCCTCGCAGCAGAACATGAACTTCCTGAAAGACGGTATCTTACTAATTTGTATGCCCCATTTGTCTTAGAGAAGAAAAGAGAATGTTCATTCAGTTAAAGATGGTCTTTTTCATATCATAAATACAGTGCATCATTTTTAACTCGAATAAGGGATTATAAATTATTGGTTTTCATCAAGGAAGAAGTCGATTCTTATGTTTGTCTTATGGTCAGAAATAGCCAATTGAAATAAAACACCCGTAGTGTCTTCATTGATCCAATACAGCCATGACAAACAGAAAACCTACTGATACTTTCACGTAAAACTCAGTGCGCCATGGTCTGCCCAAGCCTTCACTTGTACTTTCCATGTTTTACAAAGCATGACCTTAAAATTATGAGATTGATTCCACAAGCCAAATGGGAAAATTGGAATCATTCTTTAATGGGCATACATCAAATGATACCAAAACATCATAACCGCTGTGATTAAGAGCAGTAAGTGAAGGATGAAGATATACTGAATAGAAACACTTAGCCATTTGGGAAGGAAATGAGGTACTAATACATATGGGCTCAAATAAATCACCTCCTACTAGAACTGAAGTGGGTTCTAACCATTATTACCGGTCCTTCCCTCTGGTTACAGACTGCGCTTCCCCCAAACCTAAGGAATAATCGTCTAGCCTCTTGTGGAGTATTTTTAATAATCAGAAGCTGACAACCTTTACAGCAGCCCTTTATGTTACTTATACAACTCAAGCAGTTGTAAATGCCATCCTTATATCTTTGAAAATGCATCAAGCTTTGTTTCCAGTCCCAGACCTTCTAGAGAAAAGTACATTCTAGTGTATCTTTACTAAATGCTTTCAAAACTATCAAGACAGTGATTGTGTTTAAGAAACAATCTCCTTTCTTCACTAGTTATTACTTGATACTATTTCCATGCCACGCACCACCCTGGTCAATTTCCCCTAACACACTCCATTTTGTTTATTCATTTGGCGCTCATTGCCCAAGAAGTTCGCAAGCATTAGCCTCTCACCTGGGCGGGGGGGGGGGGGTCTCAAAGAAGGACAACATGATTTACTTAGAAATACAGGCTTCTTTATTTCTAATGCCATTATTCCATTATATTTGCACTGGGAATCTCAGATCGTTTGTTTTTATCTGGACAACTGCAGGTGTGACAGCCAACTTTGAATTACGTGGGTCTGAGAATTCTTCCAAAAACGTGCCATTGGCCAAAAGTTCCAAGAAAAACTAATATTCTCTATAAAATCCCAGTGAAAGTTTAAAGCATGTCATATATACTCAAAGAATACATTGCTTAGTATATGTGTGTGGCCTGTATGGAACACAAATACACAAAAGCATCTTTTAATATTTGTCCTACATATGATAAGGTTAAAAAAAATCCATGCCATGTGTTCATTCCTGATTTTGATTTGGCCACCTGTACTGTGAGAGCAAGTCCAACAGTTGGCAAAGAGAGTCCATCTGAGCATAAGAAAACATCCAAGTGTGGCTTGATTTTGCAGAGGAAGGGACTTTTTCCAAGGATCACATAATATGATATGTGTACCCACTCTTGGGGATGGAAACCAGTTATATATTTTAGCTTTTACTATTTTTTTAAGCCAAAGCAGAGATGTGATGAGTCCAACATATAAAAATTCTGGAGAATATGTATGTATTTTTTAACAGATGTGGTGGCCTGCTATTTCAAACAGCTGAATTAGAGTAAGTTGGAAGTATAAACCCGGCTCCCTGAATGCCTCTCTGAGGCCAATCATATAAGTGATTTTAATCACTCCTGCATAAGTGGGAACCATAGAACAACGATGGGGGCTGCCGTCACACTTTTAGCTGCTACCGCTAGCGTTTTGGACACTGGTATGTGGCATGTGAGATTCTGGACTTTCCGTGGCCGGAGGGCGAAGCCTCTGTTCAGATACGCCAGTGCAACGGGTCCTATCTCTAGTGCTGTTCTCCGCATTTCTGCTGCCTCCGCCACTGACTAGTCACTCTGTATTCCCACTCCTACGTCGAGAGGAAGGATCCGATAAACTCATAAAGTGGTATTAATTATTTATGGTCCCTCCCAGCACTGCTCGCATTTTTACAGGAGTCAAGTATGTAGAACATTCATCTCTGGGGGTGGAATTTCAAGCATGATTGGCAGAGCAGACTGGGGTCTCGACGCCCTCCGTGTCGCACCCTGCAGACTGCTCTCCACTTTGCTTATAGGTAAGGACAGCTCTGAAGACCGTCCTTCTTCAGGATTCGTAACATGAATGTTTATTTTAGGTTCTTAGGGGTTTTTTTTTTTTAAGATTTTATTTATTTATTTGACAGAGATAGAGACAGCCAGCGAGAGAGGGAACACAAGCAGGGGGAGTGGGAGAGGAAGAAGCAGGCTCATAGCAGAGGAGCCTGATGTGGGGCTCGATCCCATAATGCCAGGATCACGCCCTGAGCCGAAGGCAGACGCTTAACCACTGTGCCACCCAGGCGCCCCTAGGTTCTTAGGTTTTAAGGATGAATAGACATATATAAAATTATTCCATAGTGCCCTTATCGCTAAAATGCCCCTTTCTTCCCGCAAAAAAAAATGTTTGGGCATTACATTCTTTCTCCGATAATAAAGCCCCCTAAAAGACAAAACTAAATTCACATGATTTCAAGATTAGAAGCTAAGCCATATATTGATAAAAGCAAGGCGTGCGTTCAAAGAATAAGACACGGACTTCCCGAGAAGTAGGCTGTTGGTGTTTGCGTTGCCCCCCCCCCAGCTATAATTAGAAAAGGTTTTTCTCCCCGCATCTTCCTGTTCCCCATTACAGTCTAGTCCCCAAGGGAAGTCAAAAGGATCCTTTCAATACGTAAACCAGATGATGTCCTGCCTTTGAACAGAACCACCAATGGCTCCCTTTTTCTCAGAATAAATGCCAGGTCCTCCCAATGGCCCAGCAAGCTCTGCTTGGTCCGGCTGTGGACATCCCTCTAGTGATATCCCCCTCCGCTCACCCTCCAACCCAAGGAGCTCACTCTTCCTCTTGCCTCAGGGCCTTTGCACTTCTCAACCTTTTTGCCTGGAATGTTCTGCCTTGAATAGCTTCAAGGCTTAGTCAGCCACTAAGTTCAGATTTTTGTTCAACTATCCCCTCATCACAGGACTTTTCTTGACAGGCGTGAGGCAACACACACACCAGCACTGTCTGCCCCATGTCCTCTCCTGGCTTTTTCTTCGTAGCACAGGACCTTGGGCTCTCCTGGGTTTGTGTCTGGTCTTTCTCTCCCCCAGGAAAGCTTGAGAACAGGAGCCATAGCTCCCATTCTCTTGCTTCAAGACTCTCAGCAGTGTCCAACACATAATAGGTGTTCAATAAAGATTTATTTTTACAGAGTGAGTGGGTGGGGGGATGGGCAGTGGGAGAGACTCTGGAGCAGACTCCCCACTGAGCGCAGAGCCCGAGGCAGGACTCAGTGTCAGGACCCATGAGATCACGGCCAGAGCCGCAGGGAAGAGTTGGAGGCTTAACTGCCTGCGCCACCCAGGCGCCCCAGTGGGTGTCCAACAAGAGCTGATTAATGCGATGAGTACAGCGACCATCCCCATGTGCATAACTCATACACAATATCATTTTTCTTAACCCTTTGAGGAACTTGTGAGTTGGGATGATGAACCCTATGCTTGGAAAGATTAGCAAATTTGCCTGACGGATGACGTAGGCATGCGGACCTCCCAAGTCCGGGCTCTGCTGACTAATGCGGAGAAGAAAAAACCCAACAGCATTCAGGCTACCTCGGAAGACTCTTGGTAAAATTACACCCTTCTGTTTGCACGTATTATTCATAGGAACCTCGGAAGAAAGACCAAAAGCCATTTGAAATTGTCAGGTTTCTCTCATTCATCCACAGCCTCTTAAGTGTAACTCGATTGACAGCCTTCCAAGTAAGACTGCTGGAAATTATGGAACCTTACAATCTCACTCTGCTGGAAAGGAAAAAAAATGAACGGGTGAGCGAGAGAGAGAATGAAAGAAAAGAAAAAAAAAGAAACTTCCCCTCACCAGATACACTGAAACTGTCAAATACAGCAAAATCTCGTAAATGTTCCTCCGCTGTAGGCCATAGACTAGAACTGTAATAAACTCTGACCCATAAAAAGTCATGTAAACATTATAACCTGTTTTTACTGGCCCTTTAAGCACGGGGAGCAATTGATCTAAAACAGCTTGGCTCTCCTACGTTCCCCGGTCTCCAGGAGAATCCAGCCTCCAACATGGGTGTTCAAATGCCTCCGGCACCAAAAGCCAAAAATAGGAACGAGCTAGAAAATTGCTGCTATTTAGCTACTTGCCCTGGGCAGATGTTTGATATTTCCAAGAGCAAAACATCCAAAAGGAAAGCAGCTTTGCAACACCTATTGTCATGGAATTATTTAATTCACAGTGCCCCTAACCAAAATAAATATCCATGCGGTCCTCAGCTGCTGGTCGGAGCTGTCCCTAAAAACCACACTAAGAAAGTTTGTCATGCGGTAAAAGTAGTCACATCACTGCCGCAGGACAGATCAGCTCTGACTGTCTCCCTACGGCTAAAAAGCTTTACCGTGTGAAATATAAATGTGGAAACATTCAAGTGAGATTTTTACAGGTGTCAACATGAGCGCTCATTCCATTACCCGTTTGTGGCATGCTAGTTAAGTCTGCCTTGAAAATATCTTTTCCTCCGATACTCCTAGAATCCAAAAGAAATTCAGCAGAACGAGGAGAAATTAGGCAGGAAGCCTAGAGGTAGTTTAGCAGATTACCAATTGTTACACGTTTCCAGTCTTGTTTTTAATTGTCCTTTGGAGGGATTTAGTGTCTGTGAGTCCATCTCAGCTGAAAAGTGGATGTTCAAGTGGCTCAGAGGAGAGGCAGCACAGCTGTAGAATGGAGGGGTGAAGCAGGGTCACAGCAGTATAGCAACCCTTGTCTGGTGTGACCCTTCACTGTCCCCGTTCATTGTTCATTGTCCGCGGGCCTTCATTGGGGCTCGCCCTGCTTTGTTAGGGGAGACACATCATGGATGGATTGAGTGCCTCTGTTCAGTGCACACCATCACGGACTGCCTGTAGAGAGCCAAGGAGAGCGCAGG
This sequence comes from Ailuropoda melanoleuca, assembly GCF_002007445.2. Classification (NCBI taxonomy): domain Eukaryota; kingdom Metazoa; phylum Chordata; class Mammalia; order Carnivora; family Ursidae; genus Ailuropoda; species Ailuropoda melanoleuca. The sequence goes on from NC_048224.1 coordinate 135,055,614, forward strand.
ACTCTGGTCTGAAGGCACTTGCGAAACCCCAGGTGTTCTAGAAGCCACCAGGGTCTGCCTCAGCTCAGACACCCTGGGCAGCTGGACAATGACAGGTGCTTATATTCCTGACATTTGAAACAGGAAACTGTGTCAGATTGCTTTCTAAGTGCTTAGTGCAAATTGCCTTTAAGTAGGAAAAAAAAAATTACAATGGAGAAAATAAATTTTATTATTAACTCATAATTGGAGACTTTGCTAAATTCAGAGACAGATATCAAAATTCTTTTTTTTTTTTTTTAGATTTCAGAGAGAGCGCACATGCACATGGACAAGTGGGGGGAGGGGCACAGGGAGAGAGAGAATCTCAAGCAGCCTCCCCGCTGACCATGGAGCCAGACTCAAGGCTCGATCCCAAGACCCTGAGATCATGACCTGAGCCAAAATCAAGAGCCAGCCAGGCATGCCACAGTCTTTGTTTTATGAATGTGTTTTACATAAATACATGTATGAATAAATTTCATAATTGGGACAGTAACTTTCCCTAAGGAGGATGTATGTTTCAGATTTTTAAAAGAGTGCTAGAAACCTGAATGTGTCTCTGCTTTTCTCTACACACGCAACCTTAGCAGCATGCCTTACTAGATTCGAAAGGAGAAAACATTTCTTTCCACCTTCCGGCATCCCACGGCACTGCAGAAACAGAAAGAAACACTATAATTTACATGTGTTTAGTCTCTGCAGATCACTCAGAAGACCAGTGCATCTGAGCTTCACAATAACCCCGGGAAATTGGCCAATTAAGACATTATCTCCATTTTTTTTTACATCTACAAAACTGAGGGAAGTTATTTTTGTTAAAACCACAAACTACACAGGATCTCGATGTGAGATCGAGCCCTGCATCAGGCTCCACACTGAGTGTGGAGCCTGCTTAGGATTATCTCTCTCTCCCTCTCTCTCTCTCTGCCCCTCCCCCAGCTCACACACTCACTCAGCCCCCCCCCAACACACACACACACAAAACCACACAGACTACAGCCAGGTCCTCAAACACTTAATGTTCTTTCCACTGTAGTAAAGTGGGTGTCGACATCCCAGGTCCCCCATGGCTGCTGCCCTTCTCTTTTCTGACCGTCCTTCTTGAAAAGAAGCAGGTTAAGGTGATACCAGAGAGAAGGGACTCCTCCATGAACCACATCACTTCCTGAACAGTAGGCTGGCAGGATAGCTCTATCTTCTATCCATGAGGGAGATAATACTACTATTGTCTCAAAATAAAGACCCCATTATATATTGTATTTATTTTAAAGAGTGCATGTGTGCCTGAGAGTGAGTGGAAGGAAGGACAGAGGGAGAGAGAGAATCTCAAGCAGATTCCCTGCTGAGCGTGGAGCCTGGTGCGGGCTCGATCTCAGGACCCTAAGATCATGACCTGAGCTGAAACCAAGAGTCAGATGCTTAACCAACTGAGCCACTCAGGTGCCCCTAAACTGCTATATACTTATCACTGTATTTGGATTTTGATGCTTTCTCAATGGAAGAGAATATTTAAGGGAATTAACAGTTAAGATCAAATAAAAGTAATCATCCCAAGTGTTTGCTATGTGCCAGCCACAACACAAAATACTTTCCATGGATCTCATTTAAACCTCATAAAATACACATTAAATAGATTCTGTGATTTTTCCCCCCATTCCACAGGCATGGGAACTGAGGCACAAAGAGGTAAAGTTGCTGGCCTAGGGTCACACACACAGCTTGTAAATGAAGACAGGATAAATACTCCAGTGGTTAATTACTACACTGTGCAGACAGCAAGCGCTATAGACCGAAAATTTATATTGAAAGCTCATCCTCGAGGTGACGGTCTTTGGAGGTGGGGCCTTTAGAGGTGGTTAGGTCATAATCCTGGAACCCTCTTGAATGACATTTGTGCCCTTATGATGAGACCCCAGAGAGCTTCCTCGCCTCTTCTGCTAAGTAAGGACACAGCAAGAAGATGGTGGTCTATGAACTGGGAAGAACCCTTACTGGACACTGGATCCCCCCGAACCTTGATCTTGGACTTGCACCCTTCAGAACTGACAGGTAAATTTGTTGTTCACAAGCCCTCTGGACTATGATTCCCCTGTTACAGCAGCCTACGTGGACTAAGACAAAAATATACTCAACGGGTACAGCTGCTGAATGTTAGGACGTACCTCGATGTGGCTATTTGTATAAACAGGTTGAGACATAGGCATAACAATTGAAGGATCTGTATTGCAATTAATTAATGGGCATTTTCTTCTCCACCTTGGGAAAATGATCAGGGCATTCGGGGCAGGAGTGGTCTCCATGCCAATTGAGTAGTGTCCCTGAGAATGTGATGATGACACAAGGGGCTAGAAATTGAAAAGGAACGGAGAAGGGAGGGCAGAGGGAATGTGCTCCATCCACACCACGTTCCTGAGGTCCCCATTCACAGTGTTTCCAAAGCCGCGGCAGGATACGTGTCCTTTAAAGGCATGGTTCCAAACAGAATCTGGGGAGCAAAGCCAGCATATCAACCTCTATCTCTCCATAGATAAACCTTGGGTAAGATGCTTGGACCAGAGGAGAGACTTCTCCAGTTCCTTCCACGGGATAGTCTCCTTTGCACAGAAAAATAACACTTCTCAGTTTAAGTCAGCTCTGGTATACATATAGTACCACGAAAACTCTAAAGGAGGATGGTACTAGCCCACTGGGCAGCATTTAGACTCTTAGGAGGACAGGAACATTTCCTTGTCCCCATCATGCAGAAAAAAAGCGATGAAGAAGCCTGTGGATAGGCAAACACCCTAAGAGCTTGAGACTCTATGTAGGAACGTTCCAAATTACCTACTATGTTTCTCTCCTTCTCAGATCACAATATATAAACATGAACTAAGCTTCCAGCCACACAGTTCTGTTTGTGCTTTTGTGAAGGGATCATTAACCTTTCAAAGTTNGTGTTTCTCTCCTTCTCAGATCACAATATATAAAGTGTTAACATGAACTAAGCTTCCAGCCACACAGTTCTGTTTGTGCTTTTGTGAAGGGATCATTAACCTTTCAAAGTTATCAGAGCAAGTGAAATGGATACACTCATTCACGAACGTTAGTGGCGGTAACATGGACAGAACACAGCAGTGACGTGTGTGCACGAATGTGTGCACGTCCAGCGAAAATCAAGTTCGATTCCACAGGATGTAAGTAGCCAGACCTTGCCTAATGGTAGTTATTTTACCCAGTTTTGAGGGAAGGTTATGGTGGAAGCCTGAATGAGTCTGGTTTGGATGAGAAATGGTCTTGCGCCGGAGGAGAGAGTGGGCAAGAAGAGTCACCAGAGGAACCAGGGGGAAGAGGAACCTGTATTATTACACTGATCAGACGTGGTTGGGCGGATCAGTGTCTTGGCCAGTGACCGTGTCTGCTGCCATTAAAAAGTCTTCAACAATCATGTCCAGATATTTCAGATAAATGGCTTGAAAGGAGTCAAAATTTATATGAAAACATGTTTCCAAACTTCGGGCTTAACGCCGCACATATCCCATACTGTCTTTCAAGTTCAGTGATCTGACAGTTGGCTGGACAGCACCTCTCCTGCCTGATCTACCCTGAGAGTCGGTTCTAAGGACGAAGTGGCCTGAGTTACTCAGGACAGCGGCAGGTGGCTGCCTCATGAATCCCAGCACAAAGGAAACACGGAAGCTCAAGACCAAGGCCATCCACATGCTCAGTTGGATACTGTGCTCAGAATGAGCTCCCAGCAAGTGGGAAGCAAGGTTTTCCTCTCTTTTCCTCTGGAACATGTGCATTAACAGATTTAAGAGGATGATTTAGCAGTGGTCTTAGGAGAGAGGTAGAGAAGCTGGGCTGATGGTCATTTCCCCCGCCTCCTGTTTGATGACTGGAAAGGATCTAGGGATGTCCAGCTCTGTCTTGACTATCAAACTGCGAAATGTGAGGAAAAAACAATGACTCAGTCTGACTGGGTGTTTACTACGTGGCAGACACTTTTCTGAGAGCTTTAGACATGTTAACAGTGAGTTATCTACTGGTCCTACTCCACAAGGAAGAAAATTCAAGGCCACGTCCAAATCACCGTATACAAGTCTCTGTGTAGACAGAGAACTCGTGTGTTAGGGTTAGCTGACTACCATCACTCAGATGGTTTCGAGAAGAATTTTAGGAATTCATTTCCAATTAGAGATTCATAAAATCTAGATGTCTATGTTTAATGTGTTGATAAAAAAAATACAAATTTTCACAGCTTACTGTAAAAGTAAATGAGTACCTCAATCCTAGGAAATAGCTAAGTAGTAAGATAAATAAAACTCTTGATGGGAGGAATAAATTTCATATATGAGCAAAGTCAGGGATAATTCCAGCAGGCCTGAGGCTGGCGCCACCTGGGGCGGGGGTGGGGGATGTCTTTGGAATAGGATAGAAAGGCTGGAGGAGCCAATGAGGGCCCTGTGAATTATGTAGGATTCTGAAGTCACCGGGATCCGTGTCTCACTTTGGATTAATAAGCGGTGATTCTTTGCAAGGCCCAATCTGCCTTGGGGTTCTTGGAAGGTTTGATTTTATCGAAAGCCTTCCTAATTTCAGAGCAGCTATTGCACGGTGAGGCTGGATTTGGGGGAGCAGACACAGGGCCTGGACAAACACTGGCTGGGCTCTCATCCCGCAGGATGTAATCCCAGAACATAGTAAAACGGGCAGTTTCATACTGTTTCATAGCTCTGGGGTCCCCAGGGAGAAACAAATCAGAGGCAACAGCAGGAATCTGAAAATGTTTCTGCAATCTGAAAGCAGCCTGGAATTTACTCCCACATAGTTTACTCACCTGAAAGAGTCGCCCAGAATCCCCACGTGGAAGGCTGCCCAACTCTGTGTGCATAATCTTGCACAGCATACGCTGCAGAGCGCCCCGCCCCTCTATTCCCAGCCAGCACCCAGGCACCCGCCTGCTCTCCCTGGTGATCTCTCCCGTGGCTTCAGCAGCCTCGCAAAATGAGGTCAGGAGACATAGAGCAGCCTTATCGGATAAGTCCACTTGGACTGGGAAGGACAGAGGGACATAAAGGACTCTCCCCAAGCTTACCAGGCTTCCTCCCTGCATTTGCCTGACTCTGTTACTGGAAGGCCTCCAAGGGGCCAAGATGGCCTGGGCTTGTCGAGGGATTCCTTTTCCTGGGAGCGGGGGCTGGGTGCCACCACCCAGACACTAACAGAAAAGAGGAGAAATCTTCCTAGCAATAAATCTCTAGAACCAGAGTTGAAACTTTTTCACTGCATTCTGCTCTTTCATCGGGGGAGAGAATGATTTATAAGAACTAAATTAGGTAGGGTGAAAATTCTCTTAAGATTTTTTTCTACTCCTTATATCTCCGATGTTACCAAAAACAAATTCCTTTGATGTTTTGTAATTTCTTTGTTTCTCTGTTGTGTTCACTGTTTTTTTTGTGTTTGTTGTGTTAAGTTTTGGAAAAAAAAAAAACAACCCTCTCAAATATCAGATTTTAAAGTATAAAATCTGGCATTTAAGATACCAAATGCTTCTGTTTTTAAGTATCACAAAACGCACAGATGTTTTAGAATATGCAATCACAGTCTGCAGGACAGTTCTATAAGAAAACATGAAATCAGGAGAATTCTCGGGAAATTTATGTTCAGTTCTTGGGACTGCATGCTGGTGTTTGACCAATCACAGTCCCTGAAGTGGAGGCCTGGGCCGAGGGTGCTCACCCCTCTCTCCACCACCCCGTCCCAACCTATTTCCCATTCTGTGACCAAGGAAGAAAGAGGAGGTGGCTAAGTGAATTTGCATTCGGGCAAAATTCACGAAGACATAATTAAATGCTTAATTCACACTAGGGGAACATGTATCGACAGAAAACAGCAACATCCTAAAGGTGGACAATGAAAGGTCTAGAGAGGGTTCATGAAAAGGTAGAGCTCCTGCACAACACAATTAGAGGACACGGATGACCGTCTCCTCCATGCTACGCCCAGCTAGCCCTCCAGTCATCTTCTATCCCGGTCCAACAAAAATCTCCCCAGCACTTTTGCAAAAATCAACCTCTCCATTCTGGCACTATGGATTAAAAGGCTTTAGTAACCATTCTTCCTTCTTTTGTAAAAAAATTCAGGCTCTCCATTCTGGCAGTATGGATTAAAAGGCTTTATTAACAATTCTGCCTTCACAGCAACCGATTAAAACCATATAAAATGCAAATCTTTATAAAAGCAGCATCTAAGGCTTCCAGTCAAATAAGAACATTAATACCTATTCCACATCTTTTTAAATATTTTATTCCCACTCTATTGCTTTTCAAACTATATAACTGAGTAGTAAAATACAATTGGCTTACAGACAGTTTCCATATAGATATGTCGCTAACATGCACTGCACCCAAAAACGATCAGAATAAAATAGATGGTATTTTAAGCTTTTATTATAAACTTGAATTAAGTTTTCCTTGGCTGTCCTCTAAAAGGTATTTGAAGTATTAACTGCATTTATCATGCATTTTTTGCACCAAATATTATTTCATAAGAAATAATATCACATTAGGTCAAACCAATGGCTTTTACTCAACTGGTGTTCTATTTGGACATGCACTGAAATATTTATAGAGTCTAACAGAAAAGGATAATATAACAGGTCTTGAAAAACTACACTATATCAGAGAGTCCATCTCTGCTAACGCCTTGGGTGGGCTCTCATGAAATACAAGTTTCACCATTCAATCTTGAAAGCTTTGAAGAAAATCCGGAATAAATTGTAGGTATTCAGACCAACTTCAAATTACTTTTTAAGATGAAGAATCAAACATATAAATAAATATCATTTGGGTAATGGACTGATAGTACATGGACATATTAGGAGCTAAAAAATTGGAGATCATATACTTATTTTCACTCGAGACAGCTCATGTGCACACAGGAAGACTGATGAGACGGGGATCCTAACAGAATTCTGCTAACATTAAGTAAAATTGTATATGCCAAAGATGACTAAGAGATTATCCTACTATAATCTTCTATTTAAAATGACCAAGAAGGGGCACCTGGGTAGCGCAGTCATTGGGCGTCTGCCTTCGGCTCAGGGCGTGATCCCAGCGTTCTGGGATCGAGCCCCACATAGGGCTCCTCCGCTGGGAGCCTGCTTCTTCCTCTCCCACTCCCCTGCTGTGTTCCCTCTCTCGCTGGCTGTCTCTCTGTCACATAAATAAATAAAATCTTTAAAAAAAATAATAAAAAAAATAAAATGACCAAGAAAATCTTTGAGTGGTTAGACAATAGACTCAAGTCTTATGAACCAGAAGATTTAAAAAAGTCAACAGAAAAAACAAAAACAAAAAACCTCATGGGAAAATAGTTTTTGTTTTTTTGTTTTTTGGGTTTCCTTTTTTTTTTTTTTAGAGAGTTTCTTTTTCATTTGGAAAGGTATGAAGAAGGGAAAAAAATGGTTTTAGGACTGCACAAGATTGTTAGTTTATGAAAGTAGCATAAAGGCAGCATTATTTTTTAAAAAATTAAAATCAACTTTTAATTTCTTGTTGACTTTGGGAACTGTGGTTTTCCCTGCTCTTTTCTATTTTTATTTTTTTTTTAAAGATTTTTTATTTATTTACTTGACAGAGAGAGACAGCCAGCGAGAGAGGGAACACAAGCAGGGGGAGTGGGAGAGGAAAAAGCAGGATCCCAGTGGAGGAGACTGATGTGGGGCTCGATCCCAGAATGCCGGGATCACGCCCTGAGCCGAAGGCAGACGCTTAACGACTCAGCCACCCAGGCGCCCCTCCCTGCTCTTTTCTGAGTCTGGTGACTAGTTCTGGAATTGTGATTATAAGGGGCCAACACATGGCGGGCTGCCCCTCATGCATCCCAAGCACAGAGAACAAGATTCCCTTGGGGAAATTTTGAGGGAGAAAAAGCTCATTTGGGGTGCTTTCCTGGGTGCCCTCTTTTCTCTGACACCAGACACACCCACTGCTCCACACCATCCTCTCCTCCAATCATCTGTCCCACTGTCTCCACTCTTGAACTTCCAGGACCTTCTCCCTCCTGCTGAACTGGAGATAAACTACAGTCAACATGTTTGGGATGAAGGCTCAAGAGCAGACATTTGCCAGCAAATGGACACTTGCAGAGGAAGGAAGGTTTCAGAACTGTACTCAGAACACTGCAGTAGATCATCAATGGGGTTTCTCAGGGCACTTTTCCATGATGCCAGTGGCACCCACTATGCCACCCACCCTACATAACCACATTCAGCCTCCTCCCAGAAACTTCTGGGGTAGCGGGTGCTAAGTGGGAATAATGGAAGGCAGAGCTGTGTAGTACAAGAAGCCTGGGCTCCAAAGTCAAGCACTACAAAGATACAGGCTTGGGTCTGTTGCATATGAACCATGTGGATTTCAGGCGCCATTTCTGTAGAAACTACAAACTGCCCTATGCCTGCCTCTGAACAAAGAAATGAGCAAGCCTGGCCAAGGACAGGGACTCCATCTGCACGTCACCTCACCAGCAGGTCAGACCTTGCCTGGACTAGACACTCAGCTGAAGGCGGAGCTGAGGTCTGCTATGGAGAGCCAGGAGAGCCAGGGCTCTCAGTGAGCCTGTAGGTCTCATGAATGAGGACGTACATAAAATAGGAAGCCAGGGACCTGTTCCCTTGGCCAAGAGACATGTGTGAAGGAGGAAAACCTGAGGTTTGCATAGAAATGCCTATGGGGTCCCTGCATGGATAGCTGTGATGATCGGCACATAGAAAATGCTCAGTAAGAGATCGTTATTGGTGGTTGTTATGGAGGACTGGCCTGGATTCGGGAGCAGGGACTGCTGCCTGTTAGCCCTTTCAGTCACCTTATATAGTTTTCCAATTTCTTATTTATCAGATTAAACTTACTGCCCAGGATAAATATCTAGACAGGTAACCATCTATAGACCCATGAAGATTGCCACACAAGGACTGGTCAACAGGCTAGGATTTAAAAAAAAAAAAAAAAAAAAAAAACACTGCATGCATATCAAATTGGATGCTAAAAATCATCTACTTTGTCCAAACACACTTGTTACAGGATATGACACACACACAACAATGGAGGCAATGTCCACATATCCACAGTAAACTTCAAGTTCAATACTGGATTTTTTTTTTTAAGATAGGCACAGATTAATTTTGAGTCTCCTGTTGAAAAAAAAACAAAAATAGAAACAAAAGCCCAACATCAGTAAGAAAAAGAGTTCCAATATGTAAATTAAAGGCAAGGAGCAAAACAGGAATTCCACGCGCCAACAACAGGAGATTTAATGAAACAGCCAGCCATCAGTTATCAATACCCTGGTGTTAAACTTGGCCCTGCCTCCGTGCATCCTACATGTTTTATTCATATCAACCATTGGGATATTATCCTCTCCCAACAACTGAACTATACTTGCCAACTTATTTTTAATTTGTAGGGGAATGCAGTTCCCCAGTTTGCAGAATCAGGGTTTACCTACCTTTCTCCAACCTGGTTAGGTGGATGGCTGTTGAAATTTGTTAATTTTTAGCTATTCCCAAAGCTTCAAGTATCTTATTTTATTTTATTTTATTTTATTAAGATTTTATTTATTTATTTGACAGAGAGAGAGACAGCCAGCGAGAGAGGGAACACAAGCAGGGGGAGTGGGAGAGGAAGAAGCAGGCTCTCAGTGGAGGAGCCTGATGTGGGACTCGATCCCAGGACTCCGGGACCACGCCCTGAGCCGAAGGCAGCCACTTAATGACTGAGCCTCCCAGGCGCCCCTCAAGTATTTTAAATACCTGTGGCAAAGCTATAACAAAATGAACCTTCTAATATCGATTGAGTTCAACAATATAGTAATTTTGTCAATGATAGATCTTGACAAAGAAAAATAACTTCTTCTGAGTACATTTTTAGTACCCTATGGATAATTGGCTTTCTGAAATCTTGTTACAGTTTGTCACCAGGTCTCAGGCAGATTTTGAAATCGGTGACTCCCTTTCTCCTACAGAGCGCTTTTGTCACTGTGAATTTCTTGGCTCTGACATAAGAGGACTTTCAAGCCAAAATAAATACATTCCTGATAATGGTGTAGAATGCCATTCCCACCTGAATGGAAAGTTTAGAATATTTGAGCCAAAAGTCCCCAACTTTTCTGCCTGGAGTTTGAACACAAGATCATTAAACCCTGAAACAAGCCTCAACAAAAACCATGCATTTTCTCTGGGTTTCCTAACCGGGCTGTATTTTCACTTCGCTCTGCTTCAGTGTCAGTGGTTGAGTCACATCGGTTGTGTAGGGCGGTCCCATGCCCTCTTATTCTGCCACTCAGCAGTCACACACCTTCTTTACTGAAGAAACTGGAACAGCCAGAATGCCCACTGTGCGTGTCTAACCTCAGAACAGAGCAGCCGCAAGGTTTGGGGTAACCAAACCTAAGCTCCATGCCTTTCGCTGTGCAGTTGGCCACCTGAGGAGAAGCAGGGAGCTTACGGTGTAATTAAGTGGCAATGTCAGGGGGGTCAGGCAGCATCATCCTCTCCAGCCGCAAACATTTGGAACCCTCATGGGTCAATTTATGGGTGTGTTGCCTGGCCGACCACCTGGCACCCAGCTATCTTAACTCGCCCAGGCCACACTCTGAAAAGCTAATCTCTTGTCTTTTGAACGACATCTCTTCATTTGTGGATTATCACACGTTCTCAGGAAGTACCTCGCCAATCACACCAATTGAAATGACTGCTGCTAGCTTTCTTATGATGTCTGTGAATTGTGGTTTCCTTCACATCCCTCTCGGTGTGACTTTTACTATAACCTATAATGGATTTATCACTGAAAACACAGCCATAGCATCCATATTTCAACTATGCCTAATTAGCAAGAGCATTTAAGCGATCAGCGCTTCCTTGTGAAACCAAATGAAAAACTGGTTTTACTGGGGGACTGTACAGGTGAAACCTCCTCCTGGGTTATCTGGCTGATTTCCTCTGAAAGGAAGATAAGGATAAAGAACGGTTGTATTCTCGTAACCTACAAACCACAAAACCTCTCGTTTGTGTTCCTACATCACTCTATCAAAATGGTTCCCTATACTTTGACTGATTGGCTTTTAATAACCCACTCGGTTTCTTCAGCCACTCCCTTGAGTTTAAGTACTGTTTTTATCAATAAAATTATTCATCTAAACTGTAAAGAGAAGACCGAAGGGAAATAAGTCAACCGGAGAGACTCTGGAGGGAGCCAATCCTGCTGACACCCTGACTTTAATCCATTGGAACTGATTTTGGACTTCTGGCCTCTAGAACTACAGGAGAATAAATTTGTGTTATTTTCAAAGACTACATTTGTGGGAAACTGTTACATCAACAATAGGTTCCAATACATGCTCCTCTGTCCAATAAGTAATTAAAAAGAGTTCCTGTTAATTTGCCATTTGTCGACACTGGAGATTTTCTTCTTTTGTAAGGTACTCATTTATGTTTCTATGCCTTTTTCTATTGTTACTCCTCTCTCTCATTGATGTGGCTTGCAAATCTGATGCACCTAATCTTTCCTGGATATATAAATACGGATGTAGGTTTGGAAATGGATGTTGAGATTTTATATATATAAAATACATATGTAATCATCTCTCCCTGAATATTAATCTTTTCTTTCTTATGGGATTTTGGTAAACAACAAGTCTTAACTTTGATGTAGTCACTGTTTATCAACTTGTTCCTTAATGATAAAGAATATTAAGAAAATAATCTCCTGCCTTGAAACCATGAAGATATGCTTCCATATTATATTCTGAGGGTTTTCCAGTTTTTATTACGTTTATGTGTTTTGTACAGCTGGAATGGATTTTGGCTAAGATGAACTTTGTGAATTTTATTTTTCTTCACACAAATAAACAATTTTCTCAGTACCATTTGCTGAAAATCTCATTGTCTTCTATTTCTACAGTGCCATTTCTGGGTGTATGCGTGTTTTTTCCACTGACCTATTTCTACATCCCTGTCTCTATCCTACCTTGTCTTCATTGCTGCAGTCTTATAATAATTCATAATATTTGTTAAATTTATCCTCCCACTTGGTTCTTCTATATTTTGAATATCTTAGCTATTCTTAGCCCTTTGCAGTTTTATACAAATTTTAGATTTGGCTTATTAAGTTTTACCAAAACCTTGTCTGGGTTTTCATTGGACTGCATTGAATGTGTAATTCAATTTGGAAAACTTAACATCTTTAAAACACTAAGCCTATCCAACCTATATAGATATGGACTGTCTTCCTAGGTATGTAAGGCATCATTAACGTCTGTCAATAAGGCTTTATAATTTCTTTTATAAATAACTTTCGACTGCTGTTGGATTTATTCTTATATGATATATATATTTGATGCTATGGTAAATGGTGTCTTCATTCAAAAAATTTAGTAATATTCAAATTTTTCATTTAATAATATTTCATACTTAACTTTATGCTTAATTTTGAATAATAAATTTCTACCCTAATGCCCTAAGTAGGTTCCAGAATTGCAATCACATCAAATGCCAAGTCATGTTATTACAAGATTAATCAAGCGACTGATAGAGCCTGCAGAGCCAGCAGCTCTGGAGGTGAAGGACCCAAGGAATCGAAGCCAATTGCCTGTTGCATTTTATCTAAATCTGCATTAGCTCTGGCGCTCCCTGTATCATTAAAACACTGCAAAACGTTTTGCAGAGCAAGGAGTTGAGTTTACATCCACTCAAACACAATAAACTGGTGATTTTGAATTCAAGTTTTCACACATAAAGAAATGTAAGTCTCAAAAACAATGAGATTGTATGGTTTGCCTGACAATGATAAAGGGTGGCAAGAATATAGAAAAACAAACCCTTTTATACACTGCTGCCAGTTTTGTAAATTGGTATGAACTTTTTGGAGAACAATTTAGCAATTGCTATCGCAGGGCAGTATGCTTGTGCCTGCTGTCTCAGCAATTCTACTAGTAGAAAGTTGTATTGTGACTATATCCCCACGTGTGCGCGAAGAGTACGAATGGGGTGCTCCGTGTAGCTGAAGTGTGTCATCCACACACACCCTTGTATAGCCATCTGAAGCATGCTTATATAGAGAGAGCAAGGCAGAAATAAAAAGAATATAGAAAGAATAGCCCCATGAGCACTTTTTTTTAAAGATTAGATGTGTAATAGATAATAGTGCATTACGGTTCTCCAGAGAAGAACCGATGGGATGAATAGATGGAAATGCCTGTACATTCATAGAACTTTTCTGTAACAAAACCCTGGAAACTGGTAAAAGTTGCTTCAAGTAAAGGCAAACTAGGGAAGATGATTGACTTGATTCTATCGCTTACTGTTTTGTGATATTTTCATTTCTAAACCACGTAGATGGGTTTACTTTTTCAATAGCCGAATTATTAAATCCCATAAAACAAATGATTAACATGAAAACACATGAAACTTCTCTCATTAATCCCATTTCCCTCCACTCCGTGTTCCCTGCCACTACCTTCCAGGGCTTCAGCTCCTCCGTACGTGCCATTTCTCAGCTAAACCTCGATTTTCACAGTAGGGATCATTCCGGATCGTCACCCGTTTGCGTCTATGTCTGTTCTATTGCGACTCCAGGCCCAAGATCTTGTGTTTTTCTTTCACGTGTCCGTCCCGGCATCCAGCAAAATGCTCGAGCTGACTCGGGTTGAGCATCAGAGTTATGCCTGCAAGCACCTAATAGAACTAAACTCTGGAGAGTCTATGGCCCAGAAATCCCAACTTCCAAATACAGCCACAGTGCTCATGAGACTCTGTCCATATTAAAGCCTCTCGGTTGAGTCTGTACCTAAACTTTATGTGAACCGTACACATTACAAATCCCCAGCGCTATTTTAACCCCCTATTTTCTCCAATCCTGCCATCTACCCACCAGCTGCCTGTTTTTCCCTTCTCTGGAACTATCATTTATTGAGTATCTACTCTACGACAAGTCATCTCCTAGAAACCTTCTCTAAATAGGCTCTAATCTTCACAGCCCTACCTGGTGAGTATTATCTTTGCTGGTTTTGGATGGGGAAGCTGAAACAGAGGTTCAGTCACCTTGTCCAAGGTGGCACCAGGAGGTGGCCACAGGAGACCCGGTTCCGCCTGACTCCTAGGTCCTGCGTTTTTTCTGCTTCGCCCTGCTGCCTGTCCGAAGATCTGTACCACCACAATAGCCTGAACATCACATTCCTGTGATGCACCTGTCTCTGGCTACATGTGTGGTCCCTTTTTTGCCTCCTACCTCTTTCGAGTTAGAGTCGTCAAGGACAAAACTCCAAGGTCAAATTCTTCTATCTCCTGGGTCTATAGGCAAAATAATTTATATTCTGTTTTGAGACAGCAACTTGCAAAATCTATATGTTCTTGCTAACATTTCTGTTTTGCTGCTAGAACCATCTAATTCAGACTTTCTNCTCTAAGGTCAAATTCTTCTATCTCCTGGGTCTATAGGCAAAATAATTTATATTCTGTTTTGAGACAACAACTTGCAAAATCTATATGTTCTTGCTAACATTTCTGTTTTGCTGCTAGAACCATCTAATTCAGACTTTCTCAGCCTCAGCTCTAATGACACCTTGAACTAGATCTTTTTGTGGGGGGTGGGCATTGCCTGTGCATTTTGGGGATGTTTACCCACTAGATTCCAGGAGCACTCCCTGCTCCCAGTTGTGACAACCAAAATGTTCCCAGACATTCCAAAATATCCCCAGGGGATATGTATTCAATTGCCCCACTTGAGAACCACTGAATTCTAACTGGCTATCCTGCCAGCTCCTAAAACTCTATTTGGCCTCCCCTCAGGAAGTCTTCTCCCAACCATCTCCACTTTACTTCCTAATTTCTATTAGTGGGTCTAATTTACCTCATTCACACTCTAAACCTCTATACCATCCACGTCTGCTTCAGCCTCCACCTCCAGCCAATCACTAAAATACGTAGCATGGACTTCAAATCCTAAGTCTCTCATTTCCAATTTCTCTCCCTGGTTCTGGCCTCCATTCCCTCACGCTAATTCCCTACCTTTAATCCATCGTATCCAATCACACTGGATAAAGCTTTCTCAGGGGTAGCTCACATTATCTTTTATTATTATTATTATTATTTATTATTATTATTATTATTATTATTATTATTATTAGAACTATCAGCACCTCCTTATCATAAGCCCAATTCCGTATCAGTTGCTCACTCTTGCCTCTCAGGGTCTCCACCATATGGCTCCACCTCCCTTTCCAGCCTCATTTCACACATCTCCTCTACTAGCACCAACATGGCTGCTATTGCTCATCGAAAATGGTCTGTGCATATGGCCCAATGCCTTCAACTCAGCTGTCACCTCAGTTGGTGAGTCCTCCTCCACAATTTTCCCTTTAAACAGGCTGTTTTACAAGGACAGTCTGAAATCCTACACTAGTCACAAATCGTTTCACGGTTGACCCAACAGCAGGTGTTCACTTTCTCCTGAGTCCTTCTAACTCTTCATACTACTTCTCTCATGTCACTTGCACGTCGTCAGGATGTCGTCTCTGTGGTGGTAACAGTGTCTTCCCAGCCTTGCTGACAGCGGGGGCTGGGGCATGCTTCTCATACACCCTATGGCACCTGGCACCGCCATGTATGCTTTAGCTGTCCTTGATTATTCGTCCAAATGAGTAATGAAAGAGCACTTGCTCGCCTACCATCCTAAGCCAGTTCCTCACCCTCCCTTCCTTAAGGAATTGGTCTCTCACTGGGCTTGCTGACTCACTCCTCCCCACCCCATTCTCTGCCTGCTACAAAAGTCACCTTTCCAAACACAAGTCTAAGCAGGCCAGAGACAAACTCCTTTGCATGGTGTACAAACCCCTCTGTGTTCTGGCTACCTGGCTTGTCTCTGCAGTCCTACCTCCATTCACGCTCTTGTGACAGGTTGGTGAGTTTCCAGTTCCAGGTGTCACATGAGGCTTCTTGTCCTATGTGTTCTATACCTTTGCCCACACTGCTCCTTCTTCCAGGAAGGCCTCTGGCCAACCACATGCACCTGCGACATCTGTTCACTCATCACCACTGCACAGGGAGAGCCCCTGCCCGCTCAGTGAGTCTCTCTCTTCTTCAGACACCCGCTACACCCTTGTTTCGATCACAGATCCTATAATACTTTGCTATGCTTATTGTTTACATGCCTGAACCCAACTACCCCTTGATATGTACGCAGACAAGGTACACGGCGTTTTCTCAAATTTTGCATTCCTGTTGCCTAATGATGAGGTTAACGAAGATGGTCTTGCTGAAAGACAACAGATGAATCCAAACCAGAAAATCAGTCTATTCTGGTTATTGATTAGGAGAATAAGAAGTCTATGTATAAAGTGTCACCTACCAGTAAAAGCTATTTTCTAAGACCTGAATATCTGACATCGTTGAGAGAAGAGATAAGCTGAATGAGTCCATTTTCCAGTTTGTTGCCGTTGTTCAGGTTTAGATTTTTAAAAATTCGAAGTTGCATTATATATTTCCTTGGCTTGGTCAACAGAATATCCAGGAAGCAATTTTACCATCTCCATATTGGAGTTATTGTTATCAAAATAAATTTCTACGTGGGTTTACCTAATTGACACCCATAGATACCATGAGAAAATAACCTCCTGCTGAGAAGCCCCAGAACATCTGGCTTTCCTCCTATTTCCTGCTTTGCCAGCACTATTACTTCTCCTCCTGTGAAGGTGTCTACTGTAGACACCACTCGGCTCCTTCAACTCCTTCTTGACCCCTCACCTTTCATCCACATCTATCTTCGGACTCAGGGGAGTTGTTAGGACACACCAGAAAAGCAAATGTGTAAATCGCATACCTAATTCAGACATTTATCAATTGATACTAGCCTGAGATTACTCTATTTCTGTCTCTGGAGAAAAAAATGTGTGGGCTTCATGGGAGCTGATCCCACGTGTTGCAGTGGCTCTGTATGTGAATTTCTGCGTCAAGGCTCCGATCCCGGTTCTTGAGGTTGCCAACAGCTGACCCCCCAGAGCTTCATCTGCCATTGGAAGAAGGGGCCAGGTACAATGAACAGAGCTGTTTTATGTTTACATTTTGTGCTCTCGTCCTAAGAAGCTGGAAAGGAGAAAATAGAAGAGCAAGCCTCAAGTTCCACATGCCCAAGTCGAAAGGATGTGAAAACTGAAATAAAAGCAAAGATGTTGCAATAAAAAAAGAAGAAAAAACTTTTAAAATAGCACAGAAAAGAAGTGAACAGATTGGAGAAGATCAAGAATCTATAAAGAGGTACAGAAGAATTACATATAATAGAAAATAAAAGTCTATACTTATAATTGAGGAGGAGATAAAAATTTACCCTAATCATCTTTGACAGAATAAAAGAATTGCTATAAAGGCACACAATGTGGCATGCTTAAGAAAACAATGTGCTTGCTAAGAAGAGGAAATAGAAGCTCAGAGGAAGGAATCTGCCCAAGAACATGGCAAAGTCAAGAATGGAAGGAGTCGTGACAGCCCCGGTGTCCAGATGGTAATCACTGACATTCCCTGGGCGTGTGTTCTGTGGCCGGCCCCAAGCAAGTAGTTTCTATGCATTTTATCTTTTCACCTGCACAGTAACTTTTGAGATAGTCCTAAATATTTTGCCTAATTAAAGATGAGAAACTTGAGTGATTCTTTTATCTATTGCTGCAAGAATGCCGCAAACATCCACAAAATCTCAGTGGTGTAGAACACTGATTATGTCCTCAGGAGCGTTGACTGTTACGCAGATCTGGCCTGGGCCCCCGCGCACCTCGGCTGCACGTGCTCAGGTGTATACGGCCAAATGCAGGTAAGCTAGTCACCTGTGTTTGGTGGTGGGCTGGCTGACAGCTGTTGTAAGATAGACCCAGCTAGATCTGGAGCCACTCGCGTGGAATCCACACATTCTAGTCTTCAGCAGGCTACGCTCAGGCGTGTCCTCCCTGTGCCAATGGCAGAGAGTGGAAGCCCAAGAAAGAAAGTGAGGGTGCTTTTTCAAGTTTCTGCTGGCATCCCGTTAGCTCAAGCCAGTCACCTGGCCAGCTAAGAGTCAAAGTGGGCAGGCAAGGCAAGGTCATCTTTCCAAGAGTGTTGCCAGAGTGTGGGCTTAAGAATGGATCCTCGATGCAATCAGTCCACCACACTGTAGAAAAAATCCACTGGCTCATTTGCCAAAGGGTGCCAGCCGCTAGGAGCCTGGGTTCCAGTTAGACCTATCCGACTCCAGGACCTGTCTTTCATTGGCTACAGTAGACAGAGAACCCATAATGGGTCAGACTGAGAACCTGCAAGTCAGTTAGCAAACGACGTGCCAACAAAGGTATGGAGACACCGCAATGTTAAGGAGATGGGGTTGAAAGTCCAGTTAAAACAAACGAACCCAAAAAAGCAAATGAAATCTAAACCAAGGTAAGATTGCAGGGATAAAGCCTCTATGAGCCTGACTTTCTGAAGCATAGGCCTCAAAAGTTTGCAAAAAGAACAAAAAAATCATCTGGCCAGGAAAGAAAAGCTTTCTACGATGGAAGAAAATGGGAAATATGGTAGATGGTGAAAATCTAGGTTTACACATTTATATTTCAAGTGTTATTAATGTCTTGTGCCTGGAATTTTTTTAAGTTTTTTTTTTTCTAACTTTGAGGTATAATTGACAAGGAAATCATAAGACATTTCAAGCATAGAACGTGATGACTTGCTTTACACTGAAGTTCAAGTTAACACTGGCTTTTATTTTTGATTGAAGTCTCATAAGTTTGCATTATGTAAATAGATTTCCTAATACAGAATGCTATACAATAGATCTTTCTGAAATTTGCTAACAAAACCCATCTCACAAATTCTCTTTAGAAATTTGGGGAATTATTTATATTCACAGAACCAACCATTTTTCTTGAATGAACTAGACTGGCCATTAACCTTCTGAGTCACCTTTTGTTTCTAGAATCTTACAGGACTTTGAAGGCAAGGAGATAGCAGAGGTAAATAGATTTGATGGCTACTTTCTTAAAAGTAGTCCTGATTGTCCATTACACTGGTATCAGGGCTGAATGGCATTAAAAGCCAGCAAAGAGATCTTTAGTGTTAATTTACCTAAAATAGATCGTTTTTGAAGGAACCTATGTGAGATTATTGCCACCCACATTCAAATTCAACATAGAATAAAGGAGACAGGGAGCATTTTCTAGCTGATGAGTGACTCAATTTAATTTTATCCCATGGCTAACTTTTAACTCAGCATCTCGTCTGACAAAGCCATTTTCATTACCCGGCTCATCTGAATGTCACAATGACATTCAGCAGTGTGAGGGTCACTGTTACTCGAGCCTATTGGCCCTGCTGTTCTGACTTTTTGCCTTCAAAGTCTCTGACGTTTCCTTATCGGGTAAATTAGAGGCCACACGGGAAAGTTGGATTCTTTCTTCTTTGAGGCAACCGCTCAGGACAGACAGGAATGTTGCCTCTTAATAGGATCGGTGCTGGAGAAAGCCATACTCTGCAGCAGGGGACGCCAGGCTTCTCCTGTTACCATGGCAGCCATTCCTACCGCACTTGTCCACGCTCATCTTTGTCATATTATCATTGGTAGTCATCGTAG
>NC_048224.1:135075350-135092665 GCF_002007445.2 Ailuropoda melanoleuca
ACCATGGCAGCCATTCCTACCGCACTTGTCCACGCTCATCTTTGTCATATTATCATTGGTAGTCATCGTAGAACAGTAACAGCTAACCACGCTTTGAGTGAATTAGGCACCAGCCCCACATTGTCTTATTGAATCCTATCGTCTTTACAGAAGCCATCATTATGGGTATTTTTCAAACAAGGAAAGTAAAATTGAAAGAGATTGAATAACTGTTCCAACCCAGGGCCTGGAAGAGCTTGTTGTCGATTTTAAGCTCTGGTTCTTTCTCCTATGTGAGCCTAGGCTTTTTCTTATTTTTACACCTTGACCTCGAAAAAGAGAGCCATAGGGCGAGAAGGTTCGAATGAATGCCTGGGATCTTCCGTGGTATTGTATTTACCTTTACAACCTGTGAGAAGTCAGACAAGCTCCTTGGTTTGGCAGAAGCTGGACGACCAGGGACTCAGTTCCGGTTCTCCGTAATTGGTGATCGTACTCGGGTCACTTACCCTTGCCCTGCTGGTGTCCCCATTTCTACAAATGAGGTTACCGTCTGCCCTGTCCACTTGTCAGGATATTTTGTGAGGACCGATGAGGATAAAGTAGGTGAAAGTCCTTTGCAAACTGTAAAGCAATGCACNCGCACATAGGTTCTTGTGATTTCGGCCTCATTAATCTCCTGCCTGGGTTTTGCAGCAGCTGTATCATGTTCTGTTTCCAGAAAGGACGCATAGCTGGGCAGTCAGACTAATATTATTCCACCTTTAACTAGATTACCCTCCCGCTGACCCCTGCTCCTTTCCCATGCATGTTGATTTATCTTTTAAAAGCAAAACAATAGCGTTCTGGCCACTTCCCTCCTTCGACTGCACTTGTCACTCTGTGCTTGCCAGTTGTGTGTGTGTGTGTGTGTGTGTGCACGCACACACGCTTTAACAGGACTCAAGGAATGGAAACCAAATGCACACATCACCACCAATTAACACGTGCTTACATCTCTTGCAAGTGATTTTTTCCCCTCTCCCCTGCAAAACACAGAGGTCATTTTCCTTCCTTAACTTTTTCTCAGCCCTCTGCTCAGTGATGCAGGGATTCCATACCTAGAAGCAAGCTGTAACTGTTCAACCGATGGTGATTTTTAAAAATTATTAGTGCTGTCCCCAGGGTCTCAGGGAGGCATTCCACAAATTCTGTTTACTCTAAAGCTATCTTGTTTAGACATTATCTTTAATCTAATGCAAACCCAAATAGAACCCTCCTCTGACCCCGACTGAGGAAAATTATAGGGTGACCAGTTATGTTGGGTAGCCAGGGATTGGCCCATGTTTAACACTGTAAGTCTCCCAAAGCAGCAAACCCAGCCCTGCCACAAGGGATGGTCAGTCACCCTGAACACCGAGCAACGTGCTTCCTGCACTAGCCCTTTGCCCGTCTGTCTATCACAGGCTCTAAGCACGGTGAGNTAAGCACAGTGAGTAATTTCCACCCAACCTACTTGCCTGAAGACTTTCTGGAACAGTGTTTAAAAAAACAAAAACAAAACAAAACAAAAAAACAAAACAGGGGCACCTGGGTAGCTCATTCAGTTAAATGTCTTGGGTGGGCTCAGATCACGATCTCAGTGCCCTGGGATTGAGCCCCATGTCCGGCTCCCTGCTCAGCGGGGAGCCTGCCCCCCCCTCTGCTTGTGCACTCGCTCTGTCAAATAAATAAAATCTTTAAAAAAATTTAAAAAAAAAAATTTTTAAAGAACCCAGAACCTCAGTACTTTATTTTTGCTCTCACAAAACTGTCCCACAGAAGCTGGGCTGAGCCCACCGGCTCCCACCTAAAGAACACCTGCCCCGGGGCTGTGGCCTGCATCGTCCAAAGTCACACTGGGTCGCTTGCTGCATATTCTGTATTCAAACCTCTTGATAAATTATCAGCTGGTTTTCATGTTTGTAGCTCTCCCAGAACAATAAACCAGAGATGTTTGTCATCCATAAAGCACAGCTGCAAGAAATGTGTGGGAGTGATAACTGGATGACACCCAGGCAAGGGGAGAAACGGGAGGGGGGCGCATTTCACCGAGGAGGCCCTGCCTGGCGGAAGGTTGAGCCAGCGATCCCCGTAGGAAACGGGGCCCGGCCTGGAGTCCCCGAGCGCAGGTTCCATCGAGCAGGACCCGCCCGGCCGCGCCGCCGCCGCTCCCATCTGCTGCGGCAGCTGGAGGCCCCGGAGGGGCGCTGCGCCCCAGCTTCCAGGCGGCCACCGCGCTCCGAGGGGCCGGGCGCCTTTCACCCCGGGCAGGGCCTCGGACGGCAGGGCTTTGATGCCCGGTGCCCCAGCCGGGGCAGCTGTCGGGACTGGCCTCCGGCAGAACGGCGAGGGGAGCGGGATGGTGGGACAGCCGCGCTGCCCGCGTTTGATCCTCCGTCCCCGCCGCCTCCTCAGATCTCTCCCGGACAACGTGGGAACTGGGAGAATCCGTAAACAAAGCAGCATTTATTCGTTCTGAGAAAGGCCGGCTCCTTTTTCTCATCTCTACTCCAGGAGACTCTGCAAGGTTTCAAACTCATCCCGGGGATGTAGCATCCATACGCCGTTTAAAGCTCACAACTTCGAGATAATGCCCCTCTATTTTCAAATGTAAGTTGTGTGGGCTAAAAATAATAAAGTCAGTGGAGGATGCTAAAGGCCACAGTTTAAGGATGACGCGTTTTATCACCTTCACTCTGGAAAGATACACAGCACAATCTGGAAGCACCGTTAGACCAAGAGGGAGGCCAGTATGAGCGGGCGGCGCAGGGGTGTGGCGGGCAGGAGTCCAAGCTTTAAAGGAAGAAGAAAGGGGGAGATATGAATTGAGCTCCTTTTGGGGGGAGGGGGTGAGAGTCCAGGGCCTCAACATAAACAGCCAGATCCTGGCAGTTTCCTGGATCTTTAGGCAGAGCCTAGGATAGCACAAGGAGTCGGAGGACCTTCCCTGCAGTTCACAGAAGCTTCTGGAGATCCTGAGGGGGCGTCGCTGCTGCAGGTCTACAAACACCGCCTGAAGGTGTATTTCTGTCCCTACATCAGGGACAACCTTTGCACCACTGATATTTGGAATTGTATGAGTCACAGCCTGTCTTAGCTCGGGTTGCCATAACCAAGTACCATGGACTCAGTGGCTTAAACAAACGTTTGTGCCTCATGTCCCGGAGGCTGGAAGACCAAGATCAAGGTGCCAGCAGCGTCGTTCTTAGTGAGGGCCCACTTCCCGGCGTGCACACAGCTGTCTTCTTGCTGGATGCTCCTGTAGCAGAGAGAAACCATCTCTCTTACGTCTCTTCTTATAAGGGCACTAACGTCCTCATGAGGGATCCATTCTCATGACCTAATTACCTCCCAAAGTTCCCAAAATCCCAAAGCCATTACACTGAGGATGTGGACTTCAAATCGGAATTGGGGGGAAAGGGGCCACACATCATCAGGCCCTCCAGGAAAGAGGACTATTAAGCAAACACACTATTAAGCAAACACTATTAAGGAATCCCACTAGTTCCCCACTCTGGGTAGGGTAAATCTCAATTTTTGCTCTTAAACCTTTCAGCCGATTGGATAAGGCCTACCCACATGATGGAGAATAATTTGAAGTCAACTGATTGTAGATCTCAACCACATCTTCAAAATGCCTTCACATCAACACCTATAGCAATTACATAATTGGGTTCTGTAGCCTAGCCGAGCTGAATAAATGAATCATCATAATTCTTCCTTGAGGGAGTCTCTCTGGCGCCCTGCAGGATGTTTAGAACCTTCCTGACTGCTACGTGTTAGCAGTCAGCACCTCCCCCTGCTCCCACTTGTGACAAAAATGCATCCAGGTCTTGCCAAAAGTCCCATGAGAACCACTTTTCCAGGCCACGAGGTAAGGAACTTGGATCTCGGGTGTCCTCCCGCCAACAGACTGCGTTATCCACAGTTTGACGTACAGAGCCTAGCTAGGAATCCTTGTGTTTTCAGAATCCTGTGTTTTCACTCAGATGCTATTTTTTTAAAAGATTTTATTTATTTATCTGACAGAGAGAGACAGCCAGTGAGAGAGGGAACACAAGCAGGGGGAGTGGGAGAGGAAGAAGCAGGCTCCTAGCAGAGGAGCCTGATGTGGGGCTCGATCCCATAACACCAGGATCACACCCTGAGACGAAGGCAGACGCTTAACGACTGTGCCACCCAGGCACCCCTCAGATGCTATTTTAATACCTTGAAGGTTAAGGAGGTTAAGGGCAGGATTTCAACCTTTGGGTGGGAGCAGTCTAAGTAGGAAATGAATTCCACGTTCAAGTACTGCCCTGAACTCTCCCACTGGAGTGACAATGGCCTTTCCCCTGAATGAAAAATAAAATAATGTTACCAAAGGTGAAATTTTTCCCAGAAGTCTCAGTTCACCTGTTCGACCAGGGCCCTAGACTCAAAAGAGTGTCCCTACTGAAAATTCTGGAAACGCATAATGTCACAATTTTGATATTTCATTGAACAGAATATTTTTACTTACCGAATACATAAAAATAGCTTTGAGCTTGATATAGAGGAAGGCAATTTGACAAACATTCACTTATCCTAAATTATAGAAAATTTTCCTTTTTTTGGTGTGTTGCTATTAACAGATTTTTAAACGTACCCTTCTAATGTAAAAAAAAAAAAAAAATGTCCTGTGCTCTTCCAACCATCTGGTGTGAAATGACACATGGGTGGCAAACTGCTATTTTAAGCACTGAATGCATTATCTATAAGCAAGCATGATTATCTCCTGCATTGTAAATTTCCTGCTGTGCCACAGTAATTCCAGTATTTTCCTGGTCATGCACAACTGTATAGTATCTTACAAGCAGTCTACATACATTAAAAAGAAAAAAAAAATAAAAGCAGAGAGCTCTTTAATGGGGTTTTAACCACAAAGTTCTGGTACCTGGACTTGGAAATGAAGACTCCAAAAGGCTAATAAACCATTGTTTGTAACTGAAACATACATATTAATTTAGTTGCTTCAAGCAAGGCAAGGAAAAACATCCAATTTAGAATTTTGACCCATTAAGCATCATGGCAGGATATGGAAATTTCTCTTTGGCATTCTTCTTTGCCTATTAAAAAACAAAACAAAACCCAAAAAAATATTTTACTGGCTCTTAAGTGGCCGCATCTTTTGTCTGATTTATGGTGTGGGCAGCTGAGAACCAGGCGCTAAATATGTTTGTTGGAAAATACACTGGACATTGGCCCTGTTGGTCCAATGAAGCACTCATTTTGCTAACCACGTTTTAAGGGGCCTATTTGACCCAAGCAGAAGCAATATTCTGGTTCACTGCTGAAGGGAGACTTGTTGTTCCTGCAAACCCACCTAGATGTTAGTGTGAAGCTACATCCCAGCAACAGATGAGTGATGACAACTTCTATCCTCTTCCAAATGTTTAAATAGAAATGGATCTAACTGATGAGAGAAGGAGCAGTCAAGATGTTGAAGGACTTTTTTTTGTCATCCTTCATCTTAATCCTCTCTGTGTGGCCCTTTTCATGTTGACTTAAGATAAAATGAAAGTGATGTATGCATCTTTACGCCCTGACTCAAACACAAATACATGCTCCACCTTGGTTCACTAGTATAAACTCTCCCAGGTTAGAGGTTAATCTTACACACTCAACAGTAAAATAAAAGCAATGTTCTTCATTATGAGTGTGCCATAGATCAATAATTCTATTCACTTTGAACCTGGGAGAGTCCATCAGTTGCAGCCTTACCTTCTCTGAGAAATTGACAAACTGCTTTTTCACTATAAACATCCTGGATCCGTTGCTTCACATAGTTATTCTCGTTTATCTCTCACAAGGATCTTGCAAAGCAGATAAAATTATTCCCATCGCCAACATAGAAACTGAGGCTTGCCGAAGAATATGTCATTAATAAGAGAAGGGATTTTAAAACCTCTATGATGATTGAACCCGTGATCTTGCCACTCTTTAAGGATAATCTAGTTCATTAAGATGCCCACGTGAGAAGCTCTGGAGACTTACGGCCTCATCATCACAACCATATCCAAATTCCTTCGAGTTGATAGAAACAGAAGACAATTTGATGGGAGAGAATTTCATTCAGCAAGGTTACAAGCGGCCCTCCTGCCAAACTTCTGGCCTTTCCCATCCCCACGATGGACTTCTTTTTAAGACCTGTCGACCATCTCATTGCATGTGTGGTTCTTAAGTATACACTTGCCTGACTTTCTTCATTTCCTCCCAGCACTATTTCTTCCAAAATATTACCCAGCCAATTTTCTCTATTTACCATATTCCAGCTATTTCATAGTTCCCGTGTGTCTCGCCAGCATCCTGGTAGGTGTGTATCCTCAGCCTACACCCCTCAGACAAACTCCCACAAGGTATGTTCCCTTCTGAAACTGTTAGAGGATAATGCAGTCACTAATTCTGAAACTTCTATTTTTCCCCCATTTCCTCTTTTTCTTGTAATTGCTCTGCCTCTAGGCTCACATTTCCCACCTTGTCACAGAAGGATTCATTTCCCCAACACCGCTGCATTGTGTGTGGGATCGCCCCTGAAATCGCGGGGAGCTCTCTTCTTGCGTCTGCACTCCCACTCGAGACAGATGCAGGAGATGCTCGATTTATCAGGAACTTCCTGACAACAGAAGCTCTCAAGTAGCAGGAGTGTAGAATGTCTCCCTGAGGACTTTGGGCTTGGAAAAGAAACTGAGATATAGGAATAATATGTGAACAGCAGTAGGGCCGCAAAAACACTTAGGGAGTCACCTCGAGGGAATGCTCCCAAGGCATTCTCGGCCCACGGGGCACCTGCCCCTGACACAGGGATCACACTCGCTCACAGAAAAATGCGGTCTGACCGGAAGTCAAATGAGATAAACCACCTTGAGTTTCCTCAAATTTGATGTCTCCGTAATTTCATAAAATATTTGTAATGAGGATTTCGGAGTCCTAGATTTCAGTTTCCTTTTCTGAAAACACTGGCCGATAAACCAAATGCCCTTGACTAAAAGGCATCTAGACAGCTGACCCTTCCACAGCCAAATGACACCCTGATTCAGAAAAAACAAAACAACAAACAAAAAACTATCAATCTAGATAGATAGATATAAAATACACAATTTAATGTTGAATTAGAAAGCACTTCTATCTTTTAAAACCTTGTGTCCTAAATCCTGAAGTCCCAGCTAGTTCTGAAAGCCAGCATGTCAAGGTACTGAAACACACATTGAAAAGCTGGGTGCTTGCTAGTTTATCTGACGTAATATTCAGCCATAAAAAATGTGTTTAGTTGTAACACATGGCAGCTTCCTAGGCTGGAAGAGCCATGGAAGGTCGGAAAATGACACTATCTTTGGGACTCAAGAACACATTAGGGATAAACACAGGCTCTTCTGGTGAAAAATGTGTGTACAGTAAAAAGAATGGGATTTAAGGAGNAATCTAGATAGATAGATATAAAATACACAATTTAATGTTGAATTAGAAAGCACTTCTATCTTTTAAAACCTTGTGTCCTAAATCCTGAAGTCCCAGCTAGTTCTGAAAGCCAGCATGTCAAGGTACTGAAACACACATTGAAAAGCTGGGTGCTTGCTAGTTTATCTGACGTAATATTCAGCCATAAAAAATGTGTTTAGTTGTAACACATGGCAGCTTCCTAGGCTGGAAGAGCCATGGAAGGTCGGAAAATGACACTATCTTTGGGACTCAAGAACACATTAGGGATAAACACAGGCTCTTCTGGTGAAAAATGTGTGTACAGTAAAAAGAATGGGATTTAAGGATGGAAACTGTAGCCATGAAAATTCACAGTATGATGGGCTGTAGAACAGCCGTGACCAATGTATTTCAATTTAAGGAGACACCACAGAGGTCAGATGGTCCCAACTCCTGCTCATCTACCAACCAAAAACTAGCCACAGGAAGGGCTGGCCTCTCACCACCTTCCCAGTGCCCCGTAGCAAGTTCACGGCAAAGCTGGGACAGGGACCTGTGTGTTTGGAATTCTAATCCAAAGCTCATTCGTTGGTCTATGACGCCTCTTAGAAGGGAGAAAGTTCTCCTTGGAAGGGAGAAAAAGATTTCCACGATTCCTTTAAAATGCAAAGTGTGTAAAATAGAATTGAAAGTTTACAATTCAGAAAAGCCATCCATCTACAAGCATATACCCAGATCACATCAAAGAACCGAGAAGCACGGTCTCCCTCTTTTACTGGTTTCCTGCAAAAGAACAAAATATTGGGCCTTATTTTTAAACACTGAATTTCCACTGTAAGCTAGACCACTTCTCCCTCAGTGCCATTGGTCATGAAAAATATAGGTCTAATCCCTTAGCTGTGGGTTAAACTGGCATGGAAATTCAACTTTTTTTATGGCTGAAAAATGCCAGTTAATTTTGTGTCTTGACCGTTCTAAAATGCCAGACAGTACAAAATGTAATTTTATAGGTTCTCTTTGCATCCTGTGATCAGTATTTCAATGCCCAGGGTAGAGGTGTTTGAAAGGTCCTTCCTGTTCTAGGCATCTCCATTTGGGGTTACAGATTAGAGCCCCCCACAGCATGTGCTTGAATAGTCATAATTTTGCGGTCCATAGTCTCAAACTCAGTTTCTAATTTTAGTCAGAAGCTACTCAGTGCAAAACTAGCAAGGGTGGTGGGACAAAGGAAGAAAAAACTAAGTCTTCCCATGCAAAGGGAAGCAGGGATTTCAGGTGAATGAAAGTCAGGTTTATTCAGGTGAAATGCACACGTGGAGAGATTCATTCTTTCTAGATGTACAGCTGTAAGAACTTTCACAAGTACATAGTAATAGAGCCATCACAGTTAAGAACCTGGACAGTCCCATCACCCCACAAATCTCCCTCGTCCCTCCGCAATCACCCCTCTCCCCAGCCTCAGCCACTGATAAACATGATCCATCTCCTGTCCCTGTAGTTCTGCTTTTTCCAGAATGTCCTATAAATGAAGTCACACAGTATTTGGACTTCCAGGCATGTGTGGTATCAGAAGCAGGAGCCAGGGAACCACAACTGTCAAAAGAGAGAGACCCCAAAAAGGAGATTAAAAAGTAGTGGATAGGTAGAATGCAAGCAGGGAGGGTATTTTATCCTTTAAGTAAAGGGAAGTGAACTTTTCGAGAATAATGGGGGACAGAGAGACAGGGGTGGGGGAAGGAGAGGGACAAATCTACACTTTCCAAATTTAGGTCAACCTTTCAAGAGTTCTTTTTCTTTCTCCCTTGAATACCCATAGCAGTTTCCCTGTCTTTATTATGGTTCTTAGATACCCTCAACTAAATTACACTTTTAATTAATTTCAACATCTACACATTGACACTTCCTAGGAGCTCCTGGATATGGAGACTGCATGACTCAACTGTTCAGTTACACTGTAAAGTCCTGGATGGCAAAATTTTAGAAATTTCACCTTTGTATCCAACAGGGTACCTAGCACAGTGCCTGGTAAAAGGGAGATGATTATTGATATCTGTCATGTATCTGTGAATAAATCCATTGATTAAAGATGCTGATAGAAAGTATTTTAAAAAGTAAATCTGCACCCAGATTTTCAAAGAGTAAATCTCATTATAAATTTACTTAAAGGATTCCTTGATTATTTACAAGAGTCAAGACATGGAAACAACCTAAATGTCCACTGATGGAAGAAAAAATGAAATTGTGGGGTATATATGTACAATGTAATATTCAGCCATAAAAAATGGGGAATCCTACCATTTATGACAACATGGATGAATCTGGAAGGCATTATGCTCAGTGAAATAAGTCAGAGAAGACATACTGTTATGATTTCACTCATATGCACAATCTCAGAAACCTCACAGAAAAAGAGATCAGATTTGTGGTTGCCAGTGGAGAAGGCCAGATGGAGGGGGAACTGGAAAAAAAGGTACAAACTTCCAGTTAAAACATAAAGAAGTACTAGAGACAGAACATACACGACTAGAGTTAACAGTGCTGTATGATACTGTACGAAAGTTGTAAGGGTAAATCCTAAGAGTTCTCATCACAAGAATTTTTCTGTTCATAGTATCAATATGAAAATATGGATGTTAGCTGAACCTACTGTGGTCATTTCACAACGTACGTAAATCAAACCACCGTGCTATTTGCCTTAAACTTTCAGAGTGGCATAGGTCAATTATTTCTCAATAGAACAACAACAACAACAAGATTGCTTGAATCTTCCACCTTGTATTAGCTTTCCCTTCTTGGTCATTCTCTGGCTTGTATAAATAATTACATAATCTCCGAATTAGTACATAGTAGAAAGGGATCAATACCAGACACAGACGGATGAATATACCTCCGAGAAAACGAAATCATTATGGTTTGTGAACTATGAAATTACGTACCACCACCAGGCATATGCCAAGAGCTTCCTGCAATGTTCCTTCAATAAGGCATCATTAACTTCCAGAACTCAGTGACTGGAGCCCCCTGCAGATGGCCATTTGTTTTGATGTTCTCCAATTACATTATGTTATGGATGTGCTCATAAAAACGATGCTGCTGACCTACCATCAGTTGGCCGTGCACCGGAGGCAGCTTTTACCACAGCCCAGACAGACTCACCACCTCAGAAAGGCAGCCAGCCCAGGCCGTGGTTGTTGAAAACCTCGGTCCAAGATGATCGCTTCCGCAACTTGAAAACTCAATCCTCTCTACCCTCAACCCGTGGACGGTTACTTGGTAGGAGGACCATAGATCTCCCTGTTGCTTTTCTTCGTTAAGAGTGGAGAAACATCTGCCATGGAATACAATCTGGGCAAATCAGACCACCAAACAAGTTTCATAATTTTAAAGCTTCCGTGAGTTCTATCTGTTGCCATCACAGAATGAACAGCTTCGTAACCGGACTTATTTCTTTCTACGTTGGTCCAAGGAACATTCTGGGAAGACGGGAAGAATAAAGAGGACGTGGCTTCAGGTCTCCATGATATTATAAATTCTTTTCTCCTTGAACAAAAGCATTGGTGTGGATAATTTTTTATCTTCAAAAAGTAATTTTATCTTAAATACACTTCTAGGCTAAATTACCTCTGAGGATTAATATTAGTCATTAGAGGTGTGCATGTAAGACTAAATAAAAAATAATTTTCTGCTTGACAATAAAAAATAATCCTTATTTTTACATTGGCCAGCAAGGACAGTCGAGAGGGTGAAGAACCCAGCTCTTCACGTACCAACCTGCTAAAACCCTCGCCTAACTCACACTCCTGCTCAGTGACAATCGTGTCAAAGTTTGGGAAATGAATTGCTAGGGAATGGCAACAGGTCCTTGGTTTCTTGAACAAGACCAACTCCTGCTGAAAGAATTGAGTTCTCCCTAAAGAGGGGACAATCTCACCATGGAACAATCATTCCAGAGGGTCTGAAAACCATGGACAAGTAAACAAGTCTAAGAAACAGTGAATGAAGTATGACCTAACCTACATTCACTCCCCCACTGGCCCAGTGCAGAGAAAGCAGAATGTTCCTGAAATTGAGGCAAGGACCAGGTACCACAGAAGTAAAAGATGTGCCCCATAGCAGAATGGGGAGTGGCTGAGAGGAACAAAAGAAAAAAAGAAGGAACAGACATAAGACGAATTAAGTTTCCAAACATACTGCAGACGTGATTAAAGGGGATGGGGTAGAAGGAAGACACCATCCTCAGGGGATAAAGATTATGTTAGTAATTCTCATAATCACAGTAGCCTTGATACATTTCTATTCACTGTTGGGCCCTGTAAACCATCTAAGGACAGTCCCTCTCAAAGCTCAGTTACTGAAATACTGAAATAATTTTAATGTACTAGGTTAGTGCCCCCTCAAAAATGCACATCTATCCAGAAACTCAGAATATGACTTTATACCTGCAAAAACCCTGTTTCCAAATAATCAAATTAAAATGAGGTCCTACTGCAGCAGAATGGGACCCAATCCAATGACTGGTGTCCTTAAAAGAGGTGGCAAACTTAGAGACTCAGAGTTGGAAGATGTGTGGGCACACAGGGAGAATGGCATGTGATCCGTGTCATGTGTCTACAAGCCAAGGGACAGCAAAGTAGACAGCAACGACCAGAAACTGGAAAAAGGCAAAAAGAGGATCTTCCACTAAAACTTTCAAGGAGAGCATAGCCTTGTCAATGCCTGGATTTCAGACTTCAAGCTTCCAGAACTGGGAGAAAATACTTTTCCGTCGTGAAACCACCCAGTTCATGAACAATTATATTATGGATAGACTACTGAAAATGATTATTTTGATTATAGACGTAATATCTGCCACATGCCAAAGAAAAGTGTCTTACCATTTAAACAAAAAGAGAAATATCCCATTGAATGGATGGCACGTATCTTGGCAGGGAGACAACAAACAGGCTCCCCAAATACATAGGATAAGTAGCAAGGACTTGGGTGGAACATTCATCATAACCCTGACTCTCCCAGGGACCCTGTCTCCTTACTGCTAAAACAAGGTCAACAGAAATCCTTGTGTATATTTCGTGTATTTTTTTTTTCACATGGCCGTTTGAAAGGTCAAATAAAATGTTTTGAGGAAATGGCAAATGTAAGGTTCTATGCAGATATAAATCTCTATTATTAATAACCATAAGGTTCATTTTATTCTCTAATAGCACTGAAATTTGAGAGAATAATTCCAGGAAAGTTGTTTAGAAATCATAGCTCTTGAACTCTTCTGTAATAAGTTGTTCAGCCTGGATCCAAAGATTTAATAAATGTGCAAAGTACACACATATTAGGAATAAAAAAAATTACAATCAAAGGTCAGTCTAACTCTACAAACAACAATATATTTGACAAATTAAAAACCTACATAATGGAACAAACATGTGACACTCCAGGGTGAAGGCGAAGGGGATAATGTGCTAGAATTGTGTATAAATACAAAAGATACATATAGATATAAATATGTACAAATGCTAACATGTGTGTTCTCTAGGGCTAGTGCACACAGCATACATACCTTTATTCGGGGTAGTCTCTTAAAAAAATAGGAAATACTTTGGATCTCAACAATCCTGGTCAAGAAGATACAATGTGTCCTCTCATATACAGGCTGAAATGTCCTTCGTTCCTTTGCCCATCAACAGCAACTAGCCACCTTATTTCATACACGGTAGCTACTGAATATTTTTGGCTCTTTGTAACTTAAGAACTGCACTTTGGTAATCTAAATAATCCACCCCACTCCTCTCAAGAAAACAAAACCGATTTCCCCAAAGACTAATCCCATATCTCACATACCAACCT
The DNA here is from genome assembly GCF_002007445.2 of Ailuropoda melanoleuca. Lineage (NCBI taxonomy): Eukaryota > Metazoa > Chordata > Mammalia > Carnivora > Ursidae > Ailuropoda > Ailuropoda melanoleuca. Next base: position 135,088,626 of record NC_048224.1, read on the forward strand.
AAATCAGGTTACCATTTCTTCAAAGATTTTAAGAACTAGATCGGCAATGCGAAATGGGATTCGATCTCTCAAGGTGAAATTTAATTAGTATTTATTGAACAATTATATTTTAAAACAATTGTGCAGCTAATAAAAATGAAAAAGATCTAGAATATGTATATTAGTCTCATGGTCGTCAATGTCACAGTCAACTGTCTATGGCAAAGTGAGTTTTGAAACCCAAATAAGGTAATGGTATTCACAATGTCCAAACAGGCTCCCTTCCCTGGCCTCAGACTTCTCAGAAACGGTGTTCTTTTTTATTTGAGCCCACATTGTCGCAGGAGCCCAGCCAACTCTCCCATCTCGCAGCAGCCCATTCATCAAAAAGGGCAGATGTGACAAAAACCTTCCAATCCCCCGCAGATACTGCCCTCTGTGTGTTGTTTGCCTGCCCTGCCCTTAATTCCATTCACCCACACAGGCTTTTCAGACTGTGGGACTCTCATCTTTCTAGAACATTCTCTGAAAGGTCAGGAGTGTCTTCTCATCAACTCCAAGGATCATTTCCCTAACCTCAAGCATCTGCCTTTCTCTGATTGTTTGGCATTCTTGACCACTGCTTCCTGAAACATACTCCGCCACTTCCTGCTTTTCCATCTACTGCCCTAATCACTCCTCCCCAGGCTCCTTGCTGGCTCTTCTTCCTACACCTGATTCTCAAAGGTAAAGTCCCTCCAGCATTGGTCTTCAGTTCTCTGCTCTTACCTCAGGGACTCATTTGTTCTTCCCTAGTCTTGACCTCAATCTGCACCTGAAGAGCCACATTCACCCCCAACTGTTTACATGATTATTTTCAAAAGGATGTATATTGTCTATTTGGTAATTGCTTTAAAATATTTTAGTGTAAACCGTGTTGTTTACATGTGAATAAATTAATTTTTATTTATTTGGGCTGCTTTGCTATTGTATATTAAATTCAAAATCTATATAGTAGCTACAGCAAATGTTTTAAACACCATGACCTAAGTTATACAGACTCAGGATAAATTATTCCAGGAAGTTTTCATTGATGAAACAAATATCCATGAAAGAGTTCATAGAGCCCCACTATCCCAACATAAGGTAGAAGGTCTAGGAGTCTCACACCTCGGGCTTAGAGTTCTTTATCCACGCTCCCCCCACCACCCACTCCCTCCATCTTCTGTCCCCCATCCCCACTCACCTTATTCCCCGTCTCCTTTGCACCAGCTACAAAGAGAGGCCTTTATTTCCAGCCTGACTAGAAGTTTACCCAACCCTCTATCAGACTACGATTGCATCCGTCTTAGAATTAACCTTTCATGCGAAGTACTTATCTGAATGTTTAAGAGAAAGTGGAGACGTGTCTGCACTTATGAGTATGTCCATGACGGGCTTGTTTTTTCTTCCTAGCTAATAACATTTTCCCTTTGGGAGAATTTCAGCCTGATAGTTGCTATAGTAAGATATCAACACATGATGAGAGGGATCCCCTGACAGTGAAGAGCCCCCGATTTTCTACCCTTCCCAAATGCCTGACTCTTCAGATTTTCCCCATCCCGGTCTGGAAGCATGGCAGGTCTCCTTTCTCCACCACCTCTGCATCATAGATCGGTCCTGTCTCGGTACTGCCTTTCCCATTATGCTCCACTGTCCATCATTGTTACAGGTTGAATTGTGTCTCCCTAAAGTGGCGAAGGTCTAGTCTCTTATATGAATGTGACCTTATTTGCAAATAAGTCATTTAGAGGTAATCAAGATGAGGCCATTAGGATGGGCTTAATCCAATATGACTCGTGCTCTTATAAGAGGAAAGACAGACACGAGCAGAGGACAACCATGTGAAAACAGACAGAAACTGGAGTCTTGTTGCTGCAAGCCAAGGAATGAGTGGGGCCACCAGAAACTGGAAGAGGCAAGGAAGGAATCCCTCTAGAGGCTTTGGAGGGAACGTGGTCCTGCTGACACTTCCGTACTATGTGACAATAAATTTATTTTAAGCCACCCAGTTTGTACTTGGTCCTGGTAGCCCTAGGAAACTCATGCAGTTCCCAACATACTGATCCTGGTTAGCCCTCAGAATAAATTGGTCCTCAGTAATTGCTTGTCATACAAACGACTGATGATTGATGGCTTCGAGGCTCTGATCCCATTCACTCCTCTCCATCCTTTGTATTGAGATGAGATTAATTTTCCTATTGTACAGCTTTTGACTCTTGTTACTCTCTTGCTCAAAATCCTTGAGGATTTTTACCTACATTTAGAACAGAGTCAAAAGCTTGAGCAGAGGTCCCCAACCCCTGCTCTCCAACTGCGTATCTCTCCTTCCCTAGATGCTGGAGTCCCCAGCCCTTCCCACAAAGCCCTGTTGTCCACACGTCTACCCCATGCTGCTGCCTGCCTAAACTGCCCTTTCTCTTACCTCCACCGGTCAGACCTAACTCACAAGCCATTGCTTGAGTAACGGCTTTTATAATCTACTCTCCCAAATAGGCATTTGGATCTCCCTGCTTCTCAAGACCACACAATTCAGTCTACTACAGTACAGAATATATTGACATTTTCTATCTCCTCCACTGGATTCCAAACTCCTTAAGGGTTTTCATTTTTGTATGCTCTGCACTGTCTTGCATAGACACTGACATATCATGTAATATTGATTAAATTGGAAAAAATGAAGTGTGGGTGGTCTCTCAAATTCAATAGTCATGCGTTAATGATGTATCCCTCCTCCTTATCAAAGGCTGTACACGATCAGGTCAAGTCTCCCTAAGTTACCAAGCAATAGATCACGCATCAGAGACAGAAACAATACTCATGCGATTATTTGCCTTTGGTAACGTAATCACTGTGCACACATGCCCGCACGCACACCCTGGTCACTACTTATGTTTTCCTTCTCAACTTCTCTAAATGGAAAAAGGGAATAGGTTATGCATGCATTTGTATTTTTAGATCTTGTAACAAACATCAACTCACCACACACCTAAGATAATTTGCTAAAAAAGGGAAGAGGTTATCAGAAATATGCCACCTAAAACCAGGAAACTGAGCCTTGTAAACTCATCTCCATAGAAACCTTGGAATTCTTTTGCTAGTGTGGTGCCATGACGCACAATCGACGCAGTCTGATATTTATCTTTGCAACTTATGGTAACAATAAGGCTGGATCATGACTGACTGGTGGAATGCCATTTTACAGGCATCTTTCAGTTCCTTGGTGTTCAAGCATTCCTGTTACTGTATGTAGCCGATGAAGTGCCCCTAATAGACATTCCTCTCTAAGTTCTGTTTTGCTTCTGGCTCTGTGGATTCATTCTGGCTAATTGGTGTTCTGTTTCAAACACTCAACGGTTCTCATGTAAAGAATAAAAATTAAAAATAACTCATATGCAACATCCAGGAAATGACTAGGAATTGGGAAAATGGGTTTACAAATGTGTTTTCAACAAAATCTTGAGATAAGTACTTTTATTATGAGAGTTGGTATCTAATATGGAACAAATGACATCACCTGTGAAGGGAAAAATGAATTTCAAAAAAAAAAGGAATCTAGTTTAGGTCATGCAAGTTCTATAAATATGAAATGCTATGTGAAAAAGGCACATTCACTCTGGCGTGCCTTAATATGGACTGTAAGTTATGATGACTGATTCAGAATGGCTTTTAAGTTATAATGACAGAGTGATTCAACCCGAAACTGTTGTTTCTCCATTTCAACATCTATACTTACCCATTGAGAACTGTGTTCCTCATTTCTTCTTGGCACCTATGCATTTCCAAGAAAATTAAGAATTTAAGAAGAAAAAAAATCACTGTTTCCGTCAATGGTGAGTAGAATACTGGAGCATTCAGAGTTCAGCCTTTAGCATTAACTTTCCACTCCACTATTATTGTTTTGCTTTGAAAAACAAAAAATAAGAAACACTGGAAATGTCTTCCAGTCAAACCCTTTGCTATATATCCTCATATCTCCCAAAGACTGAACTAAAAGTAATATCAGCAAAGGACTTCCTCCCTACCCGCCCCCTCGCCCCCCC